>NW_024630862.1:0-2592 GCF_008729295.1 Plectropomus leopardus
TTTTAATTTATTATGACTATTATTATTATTATTATTCAAGTTTTATATACATTAAAAATACGTCATGGCAATGCATTTACCATATACATTTTCTCTTCTTTAGACATTAAAATACCAAATAACAAATAAAAAATAAAATACAAAAATAAATGAAAATAAAAAAGTAAAAGGCAGTATCATAATAGGCCTACATGTAAATACAGCTTATCAGGTCGTTTTTGTGGCAGCAGCAGCAGAAGAAGAGCAGAGGAGAGAAAGAAGAGGAGGACGTTTTAAAATATGACGTGACTCTCGGGGGTTTCCTCTCTATAAATTGTGAAGGTCATGGTTTTGTGAGCAGGCAGGATGGATAGGTAGAGGAGGGAGGGGGGTGAACGGAGTGTGTAGGCAGCTCAGCCACACAGAGGTAATGTGCTTTAGCATCTCATTTGCCTGTCTGCATTTCAAACGCACATAAAGCTGCTGGAGTTTTTTTTCTTTTCTTCTTCCCCTCTTTTCTCTATTATTTTGTTTTTAAAAATGCGGATTTCGCGCGTTTAATTCAACAACTTGACGGATTCTGGTAGATCGCATTTCAGCATCTTTTTTAACCGGCAGTCTTTTATAAATCATTAATTTGTTTTATTTAGATATTTAAAGTAAAGTGACAATAAACCTTACTGCAAAACGCCTTCAAAATGCGCATGTGCACAGGCACAAAAAAAACGCAGAAACACAAAATATTACGATATGTTCGTGTTGTTCTCATAATGTTCTAGTTTTAATCTATTTCCAAAAGGTGTTATGTTCTACTTTTTAATGAGGTATCGCCTGTTTATGCCTGTAATAATCCTATCATATTAACATTATTCTTCTAATTTATCCATTATATTCCATGCGTTTCTGTAAACTTGAAATTACTTAAACCATAAACTACAGCATATTAATAATAATATTCCTATAATATTACTTTTTGGAACTTTCTAAGTTTATTTTGTCTTAATACCGTCTTATCCCCACTCTCTATATATTATTTACCATGGAATTAATTACTATTGATTTTTAAATTTTTTTTCAAGCACACTTTTGTATTATAAGTTGTCCTTTCTGAGGGAAGTTATTTCTGCGGCCAAAAAACTTCCCTGAAAAGCGTCGTCCTGCACGGATAAATAAAAAATTGAATAAAATAAATCCTATTTGTTAGTGTGAGGGGTTCAGCAGCTTGTGTGCGCCTCTGCTTGGTCACTTATTTGTCTCAGTCGTGTTTGAATTTATCTTTTAGGGAAGATTTGGAGGAAAAGTTGCAGCAGGAGATGAAAAACATTCATGCATCGCTACAGAGCATGCATATTCAGTGTGATCGATATTTTCATCATTTACTTTTTGCAAAAAAACTTCTCTTTGACCTCAATGAGCAGGAAATAGTTTGTTTGTTGCAGTGCGTGACAAAAGCAGCATAAATTATTTAATTAGAAACATTTAAAACGTTTTATTTACACTTTATTCACCATCAAAAACCGAAATATTAAAACATTAATCCCTTCACTATTTTATAAATAGTATTTGCACAATCAAACACTGCTAAAATCCAAATCTATTCACTGTGCTTCTTGTTGAATCGCTCAGGAGTGACTCTGTCCTCTGCAGTTTCTCTGACCTTACAGCGCCACCCAGTGGCCGTTTGTGCCAAAGCCTCAATTCAAACGCCGCTGTCATTATCTGCAGCAGAATCAACAGCTTTAATCAAAGGTGATTAATAAAGATGACATTTAATGTAGTTTGGATTGTGAAGAGTGAGATTGTGCACAAGTTTGAGCCCATTTTACAGGTTATTTAAGGCTTTTTTGTAAGCGCTTGTGTGCAGAGAAGTACAGGAAGTCTGAACAAAATTCTGTCCTGTATGCAATTAGTAAAGTCTGTTTATCATTTATTATTATTTAAAAGTGCATTTTTACATTGTTTGCATACAGTTCCGTCTTTAGTGGGATGAATAGCACCTTTATGTAATTGTATTCCACTTGTTGCTCAGTTTCTTATGTGTGTGCACTCTTTTCAGCTTTGTGACAATTTCCAATCATCAATTTTTCCCCTCAGCCTATTTCTGTCTTGGATTTTGCACCAGAATTCATAAAATATGCATTTGGCAAAAGTGTTAACAGTGTATTGTGGTTACCAATGAGTTTTTTTAATGGGTTCTTCATCCAAAGAAGTGGGAGAAAACTTTCAACCCACTTAATCCATCCACATATGTGAAAAATTCCAAATCTCCAAATTTGGTAATATGTAGTTTTCACTGGACAGCGAGGAAATGCTGCTATGTCTGTGAAAATCATTTTGTCCTCTAACCCAGGGAACCTCAACTAACTTTAGCTGGGGGGCACTTGTGCAAAATGACAGGAGGCCAGGGGCCACATAATGAACATACATTGATAACATTTATATATTATTATATAACTGAAGAATTGCCTTCTTGTTTTCAACCTTTCTATGTTTGCTGTTCTATCGCATCTTGAACAAGTGGCAAATCCTGTCGCCCAGCAGGACAGGTGTGCATAGGACAGGGGTGTTTCTAGGATTTGAGAACATTTGGGGCTTCTCACAGGATCCCCTGAC
>NW_024630863.1:0-3609 GCF_008729295.1 Plectropomus leopardus
TTGATAATTTAACTTTATTCCACTGCTGCGGCGTTTAACGGACCAAACAGCTGCTTTTCATGAACTTCATTAACTTCAAATCACACGTATCGAACTTTCTTGATGATCGTTTTAAAAAATCCTCCGTCTCTTTTTAGATGAATCTTCTTTGTTTTTCTTGTTTCCTGTTAAAAAATCAGCGAACAGAGACGTGAAATTTGATGCTTTTCAATGTTTTAGACGCTGAATCAGCAAACAACACAACTGATGATGCTGGAATAAACCACGAAATATTCCCAATGAAAACGGTTTTTATCGTGTTTTCTAAACTGTTTCTAGAATGTTTGTGATGTTAGAATGATTTTTTTTGTTCATGCACGTTTAATCTGCTTCCAAATCAGTTAAAACTCACCACAGAAAGTTCAAGTGAGAAGTTGTTTTATTCTGCAGACACGACTGCTGATCGACAAAGTTTTTAGTTTTGAGCATCTTTGTTAACCCTTTGAAACCTGGAACCACATCGGTTTTATTCTGCTGCGTTCAGACGCCTTTCGCAGTAATTTAAAGCTTTGAAATCTGGACAGATTGACTAAACGACTAAAAATGCGACTGAGCAACTTGGCAAGAAATGTCCTACAAATAGCAAAAAACTGAAAAAGGGAAATGACCTGAAAATGAGTTTTAAAAAAAAGAGAGAAATCAGAATCAGAATTCAGAGGATTTATATTCTTATTATCAGTATCATTATCAGTTTTTTTACTTTAAATTTATGGTTTTCTTCCGAAAGTCAGTCGTGTCTCTTCAGCTGTTTGCACGACACCAAACATTTTTAAAATATTTTGAATTCACAAAAAATATTTGGGTGTCTTGGGGTTTTTTTGTCGCCGTGTGTTTGTCACTTTACTGTCAGATGCAAAGATCAAAGAAAAAAATCCCTTAAAATTCATTAAATTAATTTTGAAGAATTTGTCAACAGAGATCCAACGAGAAGTTAAAAGTTTAAAAGTTAAAAAAAACTAACAAGAGCAGAAACATTTATTATATTTAGAAAAATCAAGAGTAGAAACCTCAACATGGACAGTGTTTCTTTAATCAAAATCAGAAAATAAAAATTAAATCTTAAATTCCGTGTCTGTGATTATCGAAACGCCAACTTCACTCTGTTTACAGAAAAGACTCAAGCGGACTTAATTTTTTTACACAAACCTGCTTTAATGGGATTTCTGTGACAAACTACAGTCATGCAGACACTCGCTAACAAACGCTAAAAACACCAACAACACCGTCAGCATGTCGACTGTCAGAACATCCGAGTCACACGTTCGTTCACCGGAGAAACTTCAGCGTTGATTACTTAAACGATTACTTGGAAATAAAAGGAGGAAAATAATTAATAAATGTTTCAACAGTAAATTTTAAAAATGAGGACGCGACTTTATGAAAAAAATGTCGGATAAGCCGCCGCTCGTTGCTTCACAATAAAATTAATAACTTTGTCAGTTCTTCTGTTTACACAAAAAAGATGTATTCCTCTCAAATAAATCTCTACAGTTTATTTTCCCCAGTGTGGAATATTTTCACCAGTCACTGTTTTAACCCTTTGAAACCTGGGAGGACACGCTGCGTTCAGACACTTTCCACAGGCATTTAAACCTTTGACCTTTGAGCAAACTGGTCTGGTTTCTGTCAAAAAATGTTCCTCAAATTGCTAAAAATCTTTTGAGAAAGACAAGAAAATGACCCAAAAATTAGCTTTAAAGAACATAAAGAACAGAGAGAGATAGAATTATTTTTTTTCTCTAATTTAATTTATATAGAAAAATATCAAGAAAACTGTATTTGTAATCATGATGATTATCTGTATAAATTAAATTAGAGAAAAAAATTTGATCTTTTTTTATTTTGTCCTTCTTTTCAGATTATTTCCTGTTTTTGTTCTTTTTCTTGTTGACATGTGACACGTGAAGACGTTTACAGAAACAAACAACTTCATCCTGATCGTTGCCTCCGAATTCTCACCGTAAAGTCCAGATAATTCAGGTGCATCCTCAGTTTTTAGCCTTTTAATGATTTCACCTCGACTGACGCTAAACTCTCGGTGGCTTTTTGTCTCCAAACATTTAACTGAACCAAACGTTCTGTTAAACGTTCTGTTAAAAACCAAACGTACCAAAACTCCATCCAGCCTCCAACGTTTCACCCTCATGCGGAAACGCAGCGGCGGCGTGACGGCGAGTTCTCAACACTTCGTCTTTTAGTTCCCAAAGTCAGTGTTTATTAAACACAAACAAACAAAAAACGACCATAAATAAATATATTTTCTGATGTGATCCTAAATGTCCAGCGCACACGTGAAGTGACCTCCGTGGTTCCTGATTGGTTGTTTGTCGGACTGGATCTGCGGCCGGCTGGTTCTCTGCTCACTTCCTTCAACAACCTTCAAACTAAAGTTCCTCTTTGTTTCCTGCAGCGACCCTAAAACCTTCCCTTGTCCCCTAGCCTCCTCGCTCCCTTGCTCCTTCGCCTTCTCGCTCCTTCGCCCCCTCGCTGTGCTCTCAGTGGTCCAAAGAAAACGGCCCGGGTCTCTTCTCTTTACGACAGCTGCTTCATGTCGTACATCGGCACCTCCGACTCCTCCGCCTTGCCCTCGTCGTCAGCCGCCTTGCCGGCGTCCGGGCTGCCCTTACGGCCCTTTGGAGGGGGAACGGGCGCGGCTCCCTCCGTGGCGCCCTCGGCTCCCTCCTGGCCCTCCGCCACAGTCCTCTCCTTCTTCAGGTTGAGTTTGGCGGGGACGCTCTTGGTGATGGTCTCCTTCAGCCTCTCGCCCGACTGCTTCAGCCTCTCGCCGGACTGGCGGATCTTCTCGCGCCTCTCGGCCGTCACGATGCGCTCTCCGAACTTGTTGACCTTGGTGCCCAGGTTCTCGCGGGTCTTGTTCATGTTCTCCTTGGAGAAGGTGGCTTTGAAGCTCTCGATGCGCGTCAGGCCCGTCTTCTTGACGCGGCCGGCCGCCGCCGAGTCGGCCTCCTCCACCACCATGTACTCCTCGTCCGACTCCGGAGGGAGCTCGAACTTGTCCGGCTCCACCTCGGCTCGGGCGCCGGCTTCTGAAGGCTCATTGCCGGGAGCCGCCGCCTTCACCTCCTGGTCGCCCTGAGGGACGAGAACACAGAGCAGAGTGAGAACACGAGAACACCGCGATGAGCGGCGAAATAAACCAGACTGACGCCGTCAGACATCAAAAAGTGTTTGTCCTCTTAAAGGCCGTCGACACACAGCTCTACAATAATGCTAATAATGATAATAAACTTTATTTATATAGCACCTTTCATACTCTTTACAAGAAAGAAATATCAAATAAAGACGTAAAGACAAATAAAACCTGCATGAAAAAATCAAATAAAATCAGGAAAGAAAACATAGAATACATCCTCACAAGGATAAAACCCATTAAAACTAGTAAAAATGAGATAAAACAAGGAGAACAATCGAATGCACAGAATGCATTCAGATGGAAAATAAAATAAAACCCACAGACATGAATAAAAATGAAGCTAAAAAAAGTGTGTAAAATGCAGAGAATTAAGGGAAATACAGTACAAATACAGAGCCACAGAGCGCCTGGCTGCA
>NW_024630864.1:0-1044 GCF_008729295.1 Plectropomus leopardus
ACATCATGGTATTCCAAAACTGTAACATTCTACAGTTACATCATTACATTCTAGAACTGTAACATTCTACATTTACATCAATATTCTAGAACTGTAACATCATACAGTTACATAATAACATTCCAGGACTGTACAATTCTACAGTTAATTATGACATTCGAGGACAACGACATCTAGAACTGCAACATTCTGAAACCAATAAAATTCTGCAATTGCATCATAATATTGTAGAACTATGTTACTCTAGAAATGTACACTGCGCATTGCAGTGCGCCACTGCACAATGCGATGCACCACTGTGCACTGCACAGTACAGTTGTGTGCTTTATGCACTGCGCTGTTGGCGCACTGCACACTGCGCATTGTAGTGCGCACTAGAGCACTGCAGGACGCAGTGGCGCACTGCAATGCGCAGTGTGCAGTGGCACACTAATGGTGTGTTTCCATTCATTGAAATGGATGGTGCAACAGCCTGAAGGTAGGGCTTGGCGATATGGAAAAAAGTCTTATCACGATTATTTTTTTCATATCAGCTGATATCGATACATCACGATATACATCAAATCATTATTTCTGTCACACTTAAAGGTTCCCTTTTACTCCTAAGTTAGATAAAAAGATATCTTAGTTCACTGACAGTTTCATTTGACCATGGTGTGTTGGAGTGTAATAAAAGTATGACTGATTATTATTTATTAAACTTCCCAGTATTATATAGAAATTAAAAGCTCAATTTTAAACAAACATCAGGTAATTTAAGCACAATGTGCTGATAGCAGGCCAACCTCTCCTAACTGCAGGACTCTGACTTCAACTTCTGTGAAACATCTGTGCGTTTAATCATTTCACTCAGAAAAAAACAACTTTTGAGTAGGCCTACAGAACTCAAATGTTAATCTTTTGAAAATGAGTGTTGCGTTGAATTGTCACACAAATCACCACATTTTAGTCAACAAAACAATGACTCTAATAGGCCGATGTACAAATAAAATAATATGGTAACACTTTATTTTAAGGTACACCTATTCACCATTAATTAGCTGC
>NW_024630865.1:0-1246 GCF_008729295.1 Plectropomus leopardus
TGATGTCATTATGTCATCAGCTGTTGTATGTGCTGAAGTCTATGATGTCATCAAGTCATTAAGTAATGTACAGGCTGCAGTCTGTGATGTCATCAATTCATCCATTGTTATTCGGACTGCAGTGTACAGTGTCATCAAGTGTTGTTTGGGCTACAGTCTATGATGTTATCAAGTCATCAGCTGATGTTTGGGCTGCAGTCTATGATGTCATCAAGTCATTAGCTGTTCTTTGGGCTGCAGTCTATGATGTCATTATGTCATCAGCTGTTGAATGTGTTAAAGTCTATGATGCCATCAAGTCATTAAGTGATGTACAGGCTGCAGTCTGTGATGTCATCAATTCATCCATTGTTATTCGGACTGCAGTGTACAGTGTCATCAGCTGTTGTTGGCGCTACGGTCAATGATGTCATTAAGTCATCAGGTGATGTATGTGCTGAAGTCTATGATGTCATCAAGACATCAGCTGTTGGTTGGGCTGCAGTCTATCACTTCATCAAGTTGCAGCTTTTGAATAGGCTACCGTCTATGATGTCATCAAGTTGTAATCTGTTGTTCAGACTGCAGTTTATGATGTCATCAAGTCATTAAGTGATGTACAGGCTGCAGTCTATGATGTCATCAAGTTGCAGCTGTTTGTTGCAAGTCTATGATGTCATCAAGTCATTAGCTGATGTTTGGGCTGCAGATTATGATGTCATCAAGTCATCAGCTGTGTCATTGGCTGCAGTCTATGATGTCATCAATTCATCAGCTGTTGTTTGGGCTGCAGTCTATGATGTCATCACGTCATCAGCTGTTGTTTGGGCTGCATTCTATGATGTCATCACGTCATCAGCTGTTGATTGGGCTGCAGTCTATGATGTCATCACGTCATCAGCTGCTGTTTGGGCTACAGTCTATGATGTCATCACGTCATCAGCTGCTGTTTGGTCTGCAGTCTATGATGTCATCAATCATCAGCTGTGTTACTGGCTGAAGTGTATGATGTCATCAAGTCATCAGCTGCTGTTTGGGCTTCAGTCTATGATGTCATCAAGTTGCAGCTGTTTTTTGTGCTGCAGTCTATAGCTGTGTCCCAGTTCAGGGTCTGCATTCTTCGGAGGCTGCATTCGAAGGCCGATTATGTCCTAGTGCTGCGCGAAGGCTGTCCCATTTGGTCACAATTCGAAGGCTCCTCCTTGAGCAGCCCACAAATGCGGCCTTATTTTCCCTCTTTTTGGAGGACACATCGCTACTATCCTTC
>NW_024630866.1:0-1740 GCF_008729295.1 Plectropomus leopardus
GATGCTAATGTACGTTTATCATCGAAATATGGATAAATTATGGACGGAAGACACCCAATATCGGATCCATCACTATGGACTTATTGAACAAGGTCCCGTAAAAAGATCCGAAATCTCAGGCTGATAGTGACGCTTCTAAAAGAGCTACAGAGTCATCCCTCTGAACGGCAGCGCGGCAGCTTTTACTGGCGAAAACATTAAGGCGATCCGACAAACAGTGTAATTAAGACTTTTCTAAATGATAAGCAATTTAGAGGGTTAAGAATAATCGATGTTTAGGATTTTTGAATCGATTCTGAATCGTTAAAAACGGATTGTGATTCTTATGTGAAGCGATTCCCCCCTCTTCTAATATGTTTGTTAAGTGCTGGCTGGCCATGATATATTTTTTAGATTTCATAATATATATATGTATATATAACTCAAAAATGTACAAAAAAAGTAAAATGTTTCAATTATCTGGAAATTTATCATGAGAGAAAAGTTAATCATGAAAAAAGTTTCTAGGACAATTTTTCAATTTTTTGGGGGGTATAATTTTCTAAAAAATCTCTTTGCTCTTAATAAAATAAGCTTTAAGGACCTTCTCTTTTCATGTTTTACTCATTTCTTGTTGTGGCGATCTGTTCATTTTTCTTTTGAAAGAAATAAAACTGATCTACTCAGGTTTTCATTGTTTAAGTGCTTGTAAAAAGCATCTGGATGCAGAAACAGAAAACTGACATTTAACCCAGTTTCAAAGGGTTAACAGATATATGTGATTCTCGAAATCCACAATTTGCTTAGACTTATGATTTTAAGATCGTGCCTCGATTTGATTTTTGATTTAAACACCTTTCAGCACTGAATTGCCATTGTTGGAATATCAAGTATTGATTTGAAAGGATCAACAGATAAAAGGTTTTATGCCAACAAATGTTTTCAAATTTTTATTTAGCAAAAGGTACAGCAGCTGCATCATATCAAGCATAATACGACTTTAATAATGTATTTTACCAGTCAGTAGAACAAACTATGAAACACAAAAACAACAGCAAGTACATAGCAGAAGATATTTCATAATAGTTTAATTTCCTCAGCTGCAAAAAGCTATTTTGTCTTTAGCTTCACTTGCACAGACTGTAGTTAACAATGAATTCTTGTTTACAGACCGTCACTTGTGGAGAAGGCAACATTATCGCCACACTGACCGCAGGGATGCAGGAGAGTTGTACAGGTCTGTTTCGTTTTCTCCAGTTCCAGCAGTAACCGTGGTGTCTGTGACAGTGCAACTACAAGCTATCGTTACGGGTAAGCTCCTCTGTGTTGTCTGTGAAGTGTTTTTTTTTTTCTTTGGCCTCATCTTTTAAAACAAAAAACAACAAAAAAGTTAACAAACAGCAGACATAGTTTCTCTCTCGGGCACAGGTTCATCTGATGCCTCTGCCAGCTCATTCTGTATCGTCCATCTCATATCTGATCTTGAATGTACTGCGTGATGTACTGTCCCGACAGATCCTCACCATGCTGTCAACACTGTTATGCTAACAGCTAGCGAGCTGTACCCAATATGCTGAGGTGTAATTTTGTAAATGCACAATTATTAGTGTTTATGTGTCACACATTGTTGTGTGCCTGGGTGTTATGCCCTGTTGGTGCGTGAAATGTGGTTTCTTAGTTGCTGTACACTTATGTTGCGATTTTATTGACCAAATCGCTTCTGGAGGTACATTCAGTACTATCCATATGATAGGTTTACAT
>NW_024630867.1:0-1084 GCF_008729295.1 Plectropomus leopardus
GAGGAGGGAGAGGAGGAGAGGCTGGAGGCTCACAGGTGAGGTTGAAAGAATAAACATTAGTCATGAGATTAAGCATTGTGACATGAGCTGGGTCAAGAACTCACTGTAGGGAAGGAGTGACATAAACTAGTTTATTAGACAATATTTTTGTCATTATTAATTAGTAATTCATTAAATTATAAATTGCTCATAGATATTCCACCTTCTGTTATGTTTATCTTCAACAACAGCCAGGGGTCAGCAGATGCTCAGGCAGTAAAGGAGCACAAGATGGAAGAACAGGGCCAGATCAGATAACTGAGCCATATCAGCCCAATCCAAAGGAAATCGCAGCTCAAAAACTTGCCAACAGAACCCTACATTTCCAAGAGAAATGGTTTCAAGAATTCCCCTGGATTCATTACAGCCATAGTGTGAAAGGAGTCCTGTGCTTTTACTGTGTAAAAGCATTTCAACTTGAAAAGTCATCACTGACAAAAAACACTGATCCAGCATTTGTCTCAGCTGGTTTCAGAAACTGGAAAAAGCAGGTCTCATAAGCTTGCAGTTACTACACATTGCCAGAAAGAAAATCCAATTGATTCCCAGCTTTCTAGTGCACTGGCAGCATCACAGCAAAAGGCAAGGGCATGCTTGATGAAGATCATGAGCTGTGTGCAATTCCTAGGCAGACAAGACCTAGCACTCAGAGGAAATGAATCTGAGGAAGGAAATCTTGCTCAGTTACTCAGGTTGAGATCAGATGATGACTCCATGCTGTTCGAGTGGCTTAATTCGCGTTCTCATGATTACACAAGCCACCAAATCCAAAATGAGATGTTGAGCATAATGGCAAACTCCATTGTCAGAGATATAGCCTCTGAAATCAGAGCACAACCAACTTTGCAATACTCCATACTTATTGATGGAACACAGGACATTACTGGGACTGAACAGGAATCAATCTGTCTTCGCTATGTTGACCACAACCTCATTTCTCAGGAAGCATTTGTTGGATTATATGAAGTGTCACTCACAACTGGACAAAACCTAGCAAATGTAGCCAAAGATGTGCTGCTTCGTCTCAATTTGTCTCTTGATGGGC
>NW_024630868.1:0-1041 GCF_008729295.1 Plectropomus leopardus
GGACAAAAAGTCTTTAACTTTATCGTTTTTATGAGATGAAAAATGAATTATTGTCAGACAAAAAAGTCATAACACCGGCAAAAACTTCAGAGGTGAAATCTTACTCGAGGTTACTTGTATTTTACTAGTCTCTCTGTTTTATGCCACTTTATACTTCCACACTATTACATTTATTTGATGACTTTAGTTACTTTGCAAAACTAGAATATCGATACAAAATGCACAATAACTAATATGATGCATTATTGTGGATCCTTTCTTTAGAACAGTAATCTGAGCCTGTAAGTGGCAAAAACAGACTTTAAGTGGTTGCACACTAATGTGATCATGCAAAAAACGTGAAAATAGGGTTCAGGTTAAAGAATACTGAAGTTAAAATGCCCTTTAAACCGTTTATTAGCTTCGCTTTGTTTCCCGTAATCCTTTCCGTCTCTTACGGAGGTCTGAAGTTTGTTAAGTTCGTTCTGGATGTAACTGTCCGCTCTGTGGAGGGGAGTCACGTTCTGAAACACCTCGTCCACGGCACCGTCCATCTGCAAAACAGACACAACGCAACACAACGCCACGGTGATGTGCAAACAGAAGAGACAGATGAAGAACACAGAGAGTTTGATCTTTAAGGCGTTTTAATTAAAAGTTTAAAAATTGTAAAGAAAACAAATTTTAATCTTCAAAATCAACCTCGAATCTGATTTCAGTGTCANGGACAAAAAGTCTTTAACTTTATCGTTTTTATGAGATGAAAAATGAATTATTGTCAGACAAAAAAGTCATAACACCGGCAAAAACTTCAGAGGTGAAATCTTACTCGAGGTTACTTGTATTTTACTAGTCTCTCTGTTTTATGCCACTTTATACTTCCACACTATTACATTTATTTGATGACTTTAGTTACTTTGCAAAACTAGAATATCGATACAAAATGCACAATAACTAATATGATGCATTATTGTGGATCCTTTCTTTAGAACAGTAATCTGAGCCTGTAAGTGGCAAAAACAGACTTTAAGTGGTTGCACACTAATGTGATCATGCAAAAAA
>NW_024630869.1:0-5942 GCF_008729295.1 Plectropomus leopardus
GGATCAGAGCGCGACAGTCTCCGTTTCAGTCATCTCAGTTTGCCTCGGAGGCCTTTACAGCAGACGACCGAGAAAAACTCTCCCAAAAACCCCTTTAACCCTTTGAAACCTGCAGCCGCATCACTCTTCTTGTGCAGCTTTCAGACGCCTTTCACAAGCATTTAACCCTTTCAACCCCGAGCACATTGGTTTGATTTCTTCTTTAAAAAATATGGAAAAAAGAAAACGAGTAACTTGAAATGTTTTTTGTTTTTTTTTAAATCCAGGGAAAAATGATGAAAAAAGGCAGAAAGCTTGTTTTAAAAAAAACTTATATTTATAATGATCTTAATTACACATTTAAAATTATGTCACACAATTATGTAATTTTTTGTCTTGTTTGTTTGTTTTTAACTTTTAAAAAACTTTTCACTAATTTTCAGGTAATTTTCTTGTACTTTTTACGAATTTCTTGCTCATTTCTGGGTTGTTTCTTATTTCATTGCTCATTTTGTGAGTTTTTACCTGTTTGAACAGAAGTATCTGTATTATTATGAGATATTAAGTGATCATTAACTTATGATACAAAATCATTATTTTAAGATTTAATTTAAAAAATAATGACCTGCTAAATAATTATGAGAAACTTTCTTAAAACAATGACTGTTTTTTATTATTTTGAGAAATTAGGTCTTTTTTTAAAAAAAAAAAAAAAAAAAAGACCTAATAATGGTTTATCTCACATAAGATTAAAAACATTTTAAAAATATTAACTGAGTTTTTTCTATTATTTTGAGATATTAAGATATTTTATAGTAATAATTGCATATCTCAAAATATTTAAAATAAAAATTTTAAAGTAATGACAGTATTTTTTATTATTTTGAGATATTGAGTTCTTGTTGAAGTTACAAAGTCGTTATCTTGAGATTATGTTAAATGATGACATCTCAAAATGATAATTAAATAATGGCGTAGTTTTTTTTTTAAATTATTTTGAGATATTTAGTTGTTATTTAAGATAAAATTCTCTGACCAGGTATCTCAAGATTAAACTTTCGTACAAGAATGACCTAATATTTCAAAATACAAGCCTGAAGCAGTTATTAATGAGCTCTGAACGCTCGTATTTTCTCGGATGATTTCTTATTTGACTTTTGTCGCTTCCTTCTCCATCGTTTCTCTCCCACCTGCACAAAAAAAACGCTCACTGATGTCGTCACGGTTCATTCTTCAGGTCGAGCAAAACCCGATAATAATAAACTGTCCGAAGGGTTAAATCTTAGAGTGTCTTTCAAAGACGAGGAGATCCAAAATGTTTCACACAAGACAGAAAGGCATTAAAACGACATAAAATAAATGTAAAAGACATAAATAGGTTTTAAAACCAAATAAAACGTGGCTGAGTGTAAATGAGTGAATTTAAGCACATCTGAATTTTAATAAGTATTCTATGGAAGCCCATTGCTGCCATCGTGATGGAAAAAAAGATTCCTCAAAGTTATTATGGTGAGAAACTTTTTGGAAATAATGACTGAATATATCAAAATAAGAAATTTCTCGTAATATTAATTTCATATCTGAAATTAGAAACATTCTTAAAATAATGACTTTTTGACTAATTGATTATTTATAGATGTTTTTAAACTGAAATATCTCAAAATAATAACAAAAAACATGATTCAGGACTTAATGTTCCAAATAATAAGTAACTTGAAATAAGACGTATCAAAATAATGAGAAACTTTCTGAAAGTAACGACTTAGAATCTCAAAATAATGAAGTAATATCTTAAAACATGTTTTTTCCTGAAAATGTTGCTTCTGGTTCTCAAAATAATGACATAATATCTTAAAACATTTTTTTAAAACTTTCAGAAAGTAAAGCTTCTCTATCTCTAAATAATGACTTAATATCTTAAAATGTTTTTTTTTTAAAAAGACTTTCTCGAAATAAAGTCTCTTTCTCAAGTTAATAATGACCCACTATGTCAAAATAATAAGATTTTTTTTATATGAAGACTGATCTTCAAATAATTAGAAAATCTCCCAAAATATTGAGTTAGTGTCTCAAATAATAACTTTATTTCAAAATAAAGACTAAATATCTTAAAATAGTGACAAACTGAGTCAGTATCTAGAAGTAATGTGAAAAAATGATCGGATCATTATTTTAAGATATTGAGTCATTACTTTGGCAAAGTTACTTAATATGATGACTAATGAGGTTTTTTTCCCCCATCATGTTGGCGTTAATGGGCCTCCGTAGGGATGAGATGCTTTATGTGACTGATGTTTTCTGTAACATTGAACTGTGGAGCTTTTGACCGGGCGGGTGACCGCCGCCACCACCGTCTGCGTCTCCTCGCTGCTGCAGTCGAGCCTTCAGTGAGGTTTTGTCTCACGCCCAAAGAGGACAGACATTGACAGACTCCAGAGCAACTTTTGGGGCAACTTGTGACGTGAACGAGGAGAAGTGGCAGAAAGTTGCTGTTGTTGCCTCAGACTGTTGCCGTGAGGTCACAGAGCTCGATGTTTGTACATGATGACAGAGGCTTCCTGCTCCTCCTCCTCCTCCTCCTCCTCCTCATTACTCTGTATGTTGTAAAGTGATAGAGTCCAGACAGTCGTGGTGTTTCCAAAAAATCTGTACAAGATCACACTGTATCAGTCAGTAATGATGCTAACAACAACAGTAATAACCTTTGTAATTTAATAAACACACACTGGAAAGACACTCAGAGGACAGTCTGAGCTGATTTCTCTCTCTCTCACACACACACACACACACACACAGAGCATTCATTAGAAACTGTGAAATGTTTACTGTTAACCCTTTGAAACCAGGACTAACATCAGTTTTCTTGTGCTGCGTTCAGACCTCTTTCATGAGGTGTTTAACCCTTTGAAACTTGAGAAAATAAAAGGAGAAAAATGGGCAAAAGGAAATCACCAATGAGTAAAAAGAAAGAAACTGGTAAAAGATGACAAGAAAATGACCTAAAAATTAGTGAGGATTGTTTAGAAATTATCAAATAAAATATGGGAAAATGTCCAGAAAACTTTATTTTTAATTATTAATTTTATATTCAAAATGCTACGGCCGAAATGAGTTTCCTCCGTAGGGTGGCTGGGCTCTCCCTTAGAGATAGGGTGAGAAGCTCGGTCATCCGGGAGGAGCTCGGAGGAGAGCCGCTGCTCCTCCGCATTGAGAAGAGCCAGATGAGGTGGCTCGGGCATCTAATTAGGATGCCTCCAGGACGCCTCCCTGGTGAGGTGTTCAGGGCACGTCCCACCGGTAGGAGGCCCCGGGGAAGACCCAGGACACGCTGGAGAGACTACGTCTACGGCCTGGGAACGCCTCGGGGTCCCCCGGGAAGAGCTGGACGAAGTGGCCGGGGAGAGGGAAGTCTGGGCTTCCGTGCTTAGGCTGCTGCCCCCACGACCCGACCCCGGATAAACGGAAGAAAATGGATGGATGGAAAATGCTACAAAAAAATATATATTATACAGTTTTTTTTCAGCACATTTTTAGGTCATTTTCTTTGTTTTTCTTTTTTTTCCAGGCCTTTCTTTTGTAACTTTTTTAATAATTTTATTTTTGAGCCGTGTCTTGTGAAGTTGCTTTTTGCCCCCTCAGCAAGTTTTTAAAAGAAATCAGACTAATATGTTCAGGATTCAAAGGGTTAATTATCTATAAACTATATGAAATGTTTGGTCTGAGTGTGGAAAAGTCGAGAACGAGGACGAAACATGAAAAAATCAACATTAAATAAAAGGAAAAATGAAGCAGAGCTGCAAAGAGTACTGGATAATAATATATATATTTTTTAATCAAAAGATCGATCTATTTTATGATTTAAAAAAATAAATTTAAAAGTAAAAGTAACCTAGTGAAACAAAAGGGACGTGGTCTGAATTTTCTGAATTATTAAGTTTATTTCTTAACATGAATAAAACCTTAAAATGTTTCTTTAACGCTCTAAGAAAAACAAGGTCGACTTCACAATTTTACAGGATTTTCATAATAAAATCTAACTTTTCCTCCACACCAGGCCTTCGTTCGTCCATCCCTCCCTTCACTTTGTAGAGGAAATGTAAAGAAGAAAAATTATATATTTAAGGAAATGTTGCACAGTGAGAGTACACAGTTTTTAAGGGACATGTTAAAAAGTAAAAGTATACATGTATGAAGTATAACTTTTTTAAGGAAATGTACGTAGTTGAGTAAAAGTATATATTTCTTAGTAAATGTTGTGTAGTAAAGGTACACTCGAGTAAAGGTAAAGAGTAAGTAAAGATAAAACAAGTGTGTAAACTGGTTGAAGTTTAGTTTTGAGGTGCAGTGAGAGAATTCGAGCTTTATTTATTTCGGTTTTATTTGTTAGGATTTTTGTTTTTTCTCCAAACTCTGGTGGTGCAAATGTTTTGTCGTGTCTGAACGCAGCTCAGTTTTCTTGAGCTGCGTTCAGACACAAACATTTAAATCAAACTTTTTTTTAAATGTGAAAAATTAATGAAATGTTCCTTCAACTGCAATAAATAAATAAATTTGTAAAAAGTGACAAGGAAATGATCTAAATATTAGCTAGGGTTTTTATTATGATAAAAAAAGAAAGAAAAAATGTACATAAAACTACATTTAAAAATATCTTGTTATATAATTAAAATCATGTTACTTTTTAAGCACTTTCTGGACGTCTTTTTCTTTTTCTATTTTTTTCTTATTTTCTGATAATTTTCTTCTAACTTTTTACTACTTTGTTGCTAATTTCTTGGGTAATTGCTTTTAAGTTTTTGTTAAACAAACAGGTTGGCAACATCTTGTTGGTGCTGAATACAGCCCAGGTGTGAGGAGGAGCAGGAGCAGGAGGAGCAGGAGGGGCAGGAGGAGCAGGAGGAGCAGGAGGAGGAGGAGAAGGAGGAGGAGCCTGCGCCTGAGAGGTGAAATGAAGCTGATTGTTTTCAGGTGGGGGTTTTCACCTGCAGCAGCTGAGGAGCAGAGGAGCAGAGGAGCTGAGGAGCTGAGGAGCAGAGGAGTGAGCATCTTTGCTCTCTGTGTTGATGATGTGCAGCTGATTATTTGCATCGAAACAAACATTTGAAGTCGTGTGTAATTTTTATTTTCAGGCTTTGTATGTAGAAGAAAGTCTGCTAGCTGCTAGGCTAATTCATACAATGGGAATTGCCATAGGCTTGTGCTAACATCGTTAGCATGCAGTGTTTGTGTGAAAACATGTCAATAAAGTGTTTTTTTTTTTTTCTGTGAAGCTCGACAGTTAAAAGGGAGCCGAGTTTTGGAACATTAGGGACTGTGTGTTATTTCAAATAACTTTTTAGCACTGGGGAGGGACTGATTTTTATTGTCTTTTATTTTACAGTTTTCTTTTTTCACAGAAAACATGCCCAGTTTTCTTAAAATAAGGCTTTTTTGGCGATTTTCTAAGAAAACATTTAGGTGATTTTTGAAGAAAACATTTGTGTTTTTTGTAATTATTTTGGGTGCTTTTTAAGTAAAATATTTTGGCGATTTTTAAAATATGAAGGCATGTTTTCATGAAGGCCTTTTCTTAAAAAAAATAGATTTTATTGTCCTGTAAACATTTTTGTTGAATCACAAAAAATGATGCCATTTATGGCAGCCCAAAACTGTAAAAACAGACATTATCATTATACCTTTCCAAAACATTCAGGGTATATTTAAGCACTGGGGACGTGTGTTATTTTGTTTGTTTGTTTTTGGTTTAGGGGAGGACAATACACCTTTAAATGGCTGGATTTTGTGTTTGTTTACTGATGTTTTTTAAGATAACTGCTATCTGAGGCAATATTTGGCTTTTTTTTCATTTTCTCTTTTGCCATTTTTTCCTTTACAAATTGTTGCCACTTTTGGCATTTTTTTCTTTTAAAATTTTAGTGATTCTTTTTCTTGAATGTTTTTGGCTTTTTTTTCTTTGAAAATTT
>NW_024630870.1:0-2033 GCF_008729295.1 Plectropomus leopardus
TTTTTTTTTTTAAATGACCATCCTTGCTGGTGAACAACTGAGTTTTTTGAGGATGTGTCTTTCAGTTAACACAGTTCTGATTAAGTGTCTTCAGGCCAAAGTCTGAGTTTTTGTGACCCACCCACAACCTCAACCTGCCCCCTTACAAGACTGCTCTGGACTGCATACTTTTTTACCTCTGTCAGTGCATTGGTCATGTGATTGCAGCCTCTCAAAATAAGTAGTATATGTAAGAATTTGGGTGCATACTACCAGTTTGTAAGAACGTTCTGAATAATATTTATCCATGGTGACAGCAACAGTTAGTTATTGTGTTATAATTTCGTATCAATTTTAAAATATATGTGCCATTTTTTCCCTAAATGTATAGAATATATTAAATTCCGCCTGCCCCTGTTCTGTTCTGTTGCAGGCCTAACCAGTAAGAGCCATTCAAATAAGTGAGTACAAGTGCCTTTTCAAGGGGATTTGGGATATCTCTTGGGCCGCCGTGCCCCTTTTTAAAATGTTGTTATTATTTCAGGTCGCCACGGAGCACCTGTGTCATTGTGTGCGTGTACTTTTGTGGGTAGACTGTGTGCATGCCACTGTGGCTGGCCAGTTTTCCGGACATGGTGTTGTTAGTTGATGGGTATTGTAGCTCTCTTCTCTCAATTGTTTTACTATAATCTCTCATCTATGTCAAAGAGGAGTGCGGTTGTTATAAGTTGTGAAGTTGTTGCACTAAGAATGCTTGAAAAAGTCAGCCGTCACTTCAGCAGACAATGAATGTCTCTACAGATGAGCTGAAAAAACATGCCAGGGTATATATGAAGTTTGGATCAGATATGACTATCTGACCATGACAGTGAAGATACAAACCACTTCCTGTTTGGTGGCGAATCTGACATTTGACACCTAGGCCCCTCTTATATGAAAACTCAAGCTTTGAACAAGGTTTTAGTGCAAAGGCTATAGATGTTATGCACAAAAATTGAAGTTGGATAAAATCTCGATGAGGAGTTCATGCAAGTATGAATGACATGACACGTGCACGCTTAATTTTGTGATGTAGCTGAAATATACTGTCTTCACTTGAAGGCGTCATCAAGGTCATAAAGGCTTGACTGATGACATTTGAGGTGGTGGCAAGAGAAGTAGTCTTCATAAAACTAAACATGTCATTTGCTGTTACCATGATTCAACAGTCAAACAAAGGCCTCCCAAATGACTCTCTCTAGGTGAACAGTAAGTCAGTTTATTGCAATATATATACCACTAAACCATATCTTTTTGACATATCGCATAGAGTGTTTACATTCAGCACCTGTCAACTTAGTTTACCTCCAGTTGGTGTCAAGTTTGGAAAAATATCGCAAAACAAACTTTGTTGGAATAGCACTTAACCAGCGTCATTGGTGCAAAACTGCCACCTTTTACTCTGGAGGGGTAATCAGAAATGGTTTGCTATCTAAACCCTTTAGTATTAGATTGTATGAACATAAATTAATCTAGTAAATTTTAAGTTGCCGCATGTCATGCTAAAACTAAATGATTTCAAAACGTTTATCCACAAAACATAAATTTATGTAATAGAAGCTACATGTTACACTTATGTAATGTAACATATATCCAATTTGATTTTTTTGAGTGTATCCTGCTTCAAATAAAGACCTAGTACCCTCTGCATTTGAAGTAAATAGAAGCTCTGACCATTATTTGACATATTACGGAATACAAAAAAGTTGAACAAAATAAAATTCATGTCACTGGGTCAACACATAATGTCAAGCATTCCTCCTCAAATACAGGTAGCACACAATTTATGATGTGAAGGGTAGCGGACAAAGCTCCCAGGTGGACTCAGATCCAATTCATCCTCTGAAACTCCTGGAGGAGCAGTGAAACGAAAGTGCTGCAGGAGGGTGGTGAGGAAGATGAAGAGCTCCATCCTGGCCAGACTCTCTCCAGGACAAGCTCTGCGACCTGCAAGATAGAGCGGAGTAAAAACTTAAGGCCATCGGTCATTACACTAATAATGAACTAGAGGGCTT
>NW_024630871.1:0-4305 GCF_008729295.1 Plectropomus leopardus
TTGTCTGCGTGCGCGGAGAGAATAGATCCCCATCTGCATCCAGCCTTTCTCTCCCTGCTCACCCCCCCCCCCAGCACCCACCCTCTCCTCTTCTTCCTCACCTCCCGGTACTTTCTCTTCCTCTCCTTCTCACCCTGCCTCTTCCCATTCACTCGCTCTTGTACATCCCACCCCCGTAGGGTGCAGCCAGCCTCGCAGATAAACAAGACAGTCGAACACAAACAATTTAAGACAGCCAGACAGCAGCATCCTCTCAGAGTAGCACAGCAGAGAACCCTGCCACTGAACATCTGTTCATTTCAAGCATCACCAAGGTCCGGTCTGCAGGGAGGATATTTGACTTTTTCTGCATAAAAATATGTACCTGTTGGCAACTTGTGTATGTGTGTGAGCATGTGCCAAAGTGTGACGTTCTCTCCACAACAAACGCTCATCCACATTCACACACTGGTATCCCTGGTGACGACAGGACATCATTTAAATCACTTCCTCGTAAAAGGTCATCCTCATCTTTTACGCAGAGAATCCCCACCCCCCCTCTTGGTACTACACACCACCAACGCACATGGCAGGGTGTGTGCAAACACGCACGGTCTTTTTCCGCCCTGCATGCGTGCTAGACCCTGACCAGAGTGATGTGGACAGTGGATGTGAATGGATGAGCGCAGGGAGGAGACTGGAAACGCGTGGGATGACAGAATAGGATATGCGCATGTTTAAAAAGGGAAAGGGGGCTATTTTAGTCAACATATCATAACCCATCAGAGAGTTAGAGAGGACAGAATGAGAGTGCACACTGGGAGGGGGGGGGGGGGGGGGGGTGGGGGGGCTGGGGAGCACACACAACTCCCCTGTGATTTACTAGACAGTGAACAGAGGATGAAGTGCAGACTGGCAGATGGTCAGACAGACAGTAAAGCAGGCAGACAAACATTGAGTTCAGACAGTCCAGGCAGCAACATGCACCGACGAAAAGATAAAATAATATTGGAGTAATTAGCTCTTTGATGTCAGGCTGCCTCGAGAAGAGGACTGTATGTCTGCGCGTGTGTGTGTGTTTGCATCTCAGTATCAAAGCTGTTAAAGAGTCTAGAGGGCTGATCACAGGAGACAGGATGAATAGATGGATCAATGAAGGTGCAGGAGAGGAGGAATAGCACCAGATGAAAGAAGGTGGTGCGTAAAAAAGAGAGATCAGAAACTTTCAATAAAGTGTTTCCTTTAGTTTCCACCCCTCACATCACTGCACTCAATAGATCTCACACAGAGGATGCTGGATTCATAGCTTGAGATTGACCTGTCTGGCTGAATACAGGTTAAATCAAACAGATAACAGGATTAAAAGAAAATATGTGAATGAAAGAGGAAATGGGATTTTTTTTTTTTTTTTTTTTTTTTTGGAAAGCCTGCAGGGATCCACTTTTGAAGTGTCTTTTCATGATGCAACCTGTGATCTTTCCCCTATTATTCATTGATTCCTAGTAATATGCCTGGGGAAAAATAATAACACTTTTAATGTGTCACTTAATAAAATCTGAGGTTAACCCTTTGAAACCTGGAACAACATCAGTTTTCTTGTGCAGTGTTCAGACGCCTGTCACATGCATTCAAACCTTTGAAACCTGAGCAACTAGGTTTGATTTCTTTTGAAAACATGGCTAACGAGGCAATAAACTAGACAGAGAAAAGTTATTATAGTACAGATGGATAATAATTTAAAAATGAGAAAAAATGTCCAGAAAACTATATATTCATAATAATATTTCTTATTATGTGTTTATTTTTTTGCTTTTGTTTTGTTCTATTTTTTTTTTTTTAATTTCAGGTCATTTTCTTGTAACACGTAATTATGAACTTTTCCCCAAAAACATAATGAGTAACATGGCAAGAAATGTCCTGCAAATTGCAAAATAAATAAATAAATAAATAGTAAAAAGTGACAAGAAAATAATTTGAGGATTACTATCATCTGGGGATTATTACATTATCAAAAAATAAAATATATGGGGGGGTCCAAAAAACTGCATTTGTAATTCTTATAGGATAGTTATAAATTTAGAACTATACTAGCATTTTTCGTCAGGTCAGTTTCTTTTCCTTTTTTTCTTTTCTTTTCTTTGCTTTTTTTTGCAATTTTCTTGTAAATTTTCAGTCATCGCTTGCTCATTTTTGGGCCTTTTCTTGTTAATTTACTACTTAATAAAGAGAAATAAAGACACTTTGCTCAGGTTTCAAAGGGTTAACCAGAGCTCGGGCTTCTATGTGCAAAGCTTCTCTGTGTTTGCAGGATTTAAGTCAAGACAAGTCTGCCATCTAGCGGTGGAGCGCTGCAATAACGATTTGCACACAACAAAAAAATATCGACAAAATGGAGCCCGTTGCTCGGCCATGACAATGCAGGTCAGAGGGGCTGCAAGTGCTGCACAAAACAGCGGAAGAAAAGCAACATAGCACCATATTCTGTGCAAAATGCCAGCAGTGATTCATAGTAAAGGGAACACTCATAGGCGCTCGTCAGCAAGAAAAAAGGCCTGCTGCAGTCAGCTGCACATTAATCTTAATCTTTTTTAAAATTTTTACTTATGAAGGGCATTGCAAATTGTTTGCAACATATAATCCAACATGTTAATTTGCATATTTAAACGCACATCAAATGAGATTTTTAGCTTCAAAGGACTCAGTAAACATGCATTCACATTGTCTGTCAGTGCTGGGGGCAAGTGCACGCAGCACAAAAGCCCACAAAAAGTAAATCCATTCATGTTGTTTGCTTAATTACCATGCATTTCCTCATGTGTGCTCCTGCCAGGCTTCTAACATGAACTGATGCATGCAGCTGCAAACATGGAGCTCTATTTATGTGTTGAATAAATATGATATGTGTGAGGGCTGAGGTGGATGTGGGTCAGGGCGCTCACGCTCGAGTTCATGTAGAGTTAAATGTGAATGTGTGATGCCTAAAGGGGAATAAAGACACTGTCTGTGCCCTCAGTGGGTGCAGGCCTCTGCTCTGTGACTTCACCTCTGTCTTGTGATGGCTCCAAGACAGCAGTGTAAAAGATACAGGGGTTCTGTATTGAGTATAAAGCGCTTCATTTGAGCGTTTCAGTGATTTGCAATATATCTGAGATATTTCGTTAAAGATGAAGAATGTGAGACTTGCTCTCCGTACCAGGAAATCTTGTAATAGTGTCCTGACTGACCTTCTGCTGACCTCCCTGTGGATCTGCAGCCACAGATCTGTGAGGTAAATCCTGTTGGTTTAAATCCTCAGCTGACAAGTACCCACCTACATACAGTATGGAGGATCAGCAAACTTCCGCTGTTTAATTTGACAATGCAAATGCCTCCTTGGAGAATATCCCACGGCAGCAGTCTCAGAGGAAAGGCTGGATTTGTCAACAGTTAAATTACATTACAGACTTGTATCATTTAGCCAGAGGTCAATGCTGATGTCTGAAGCCTGTTTTATGTCTTGAATGGATTAAAAAGGAAAAAAGGATGCAACATGTGCTTTTAAAGTCAGATTTTCCACCTTCCTATACAGATTAACACTGAAGAGCTCTCATGTATGGTTAATTATGAAGACTGCATTATACCTACAGATTTAAAGGCTTCAAAATAGCTTTAAATTTTCATTTTGAGATGATACATTGTAGCTTTTTCTTGCAAAACCACTGGAATTTAAGTCTGGCTATCAAACGCCATAACCCAAGGTTACTTAAGTTATAGATTGAAGCTTGATAAAGTTAACAAACATTTTTTACTTTTATTTCTGGCTTATCATGGTGTAAATGTGGAAGCTTTATCACTATCATTCTCAAAGAAACAAACCCAAGACGCATGATATCGAGGAAAATTCCCAGGACTCGTTTTTATTAAGAGAATTTCAGAACATAAGAGAGGGACCAGACACCTGCATTTGTCAGAGAGGGTTTCCAAATTCATTCGTCTAAAAAAACCAGAGTGTTTAGAAAAGCTGACATGACAGCGTGGATGGAGCAGGAGCTGTTTTCACACGCAGGGCCGTCGAGGAGACAGGTCGGAGGCCATCGCTGTTCCCGGAATGTTTCACATGTTCGTCTTCCTCTTTCTTATGGACAACACGCTTCAACACGCTTTTTTTTTTTTTTGAAACACAATTTCAATGGAAAAAAAAAAAAAACAAGAGACAGAAGCAAAGGGAACTCACTGCACATTTAGAGGTCTAAAAGAATCACCCACATTAACATGGCTGAACCGTTAATAAAACATGGATAAAGGCTGAACTGTAAGGGGGAGGAAGGTCTAATCTGTGGAGGAGGA
>NW_024630872.1:0-4554 GCF_008729295.1 Plectropomus leopardus
ATATCGATATCGACTGATATGAAAAAAATATCGTGGTAAGACTTTATTCCGTATCGCCCAGCCCTAACTATGAATGATGACATTTGTTGGCCCAAAAGTCTTAAATCACCATGAAGGTTTGTGTTTCAGGGAAGAGTGTCGGCATATAAGGAGTCACAATGTGTCCTGTGTCTTTCTCCGTCTCAGGCCTTTGGACAGTTCGATGCGGAGGGGGACGGGGTGGTGGATGTGGAGAGCATGCTGATCGCTCTGAAGAACTCCAACGGAGCCAATCTGAAGGGAGAGCTGAGTCATGTGATCAGACAGCTGCAGGCGTGCTCCCTCACGCCAGGTACGACGAGTGATTTGTTTAACCCTCCTTTTATTTGAGCGTCTGTCGGCAGCCGACAGAGGAGCTCTGTGGAGACCAGGCCTGAGTCATAATAATAACTTTAGTCAACACTGAAATCACCGTTATTTACCACGATTACTCGCTGACTGTTGCATTTATTGAACATAAAAAACTTCTATGACAGCAGGATAAATCTGTGAAAATGTTCTCAATCACCATCTAATTTAAATAAGACACAAACTGTCGTTAAGCACCTTATACAAAACCATTTCTCTTTATCCCCGAGTCTCTGTCCAATCTGTTTCTTTCTCTTCCTCGCAGGTTTTGTGGACATCTTCTCCAAGACCAAAGACCGTTTAGGGGCTCACGCCTCTAAGATCCTTAAATTCTTACACAGGAATCGTATTCCCAGCAGTGCCATCCCCTTCCCCATTTTAGAGGGCTACAACAGTATTTGCACCATGAGGTCCAGTGTGGTCCAGGACTTCCTGGAGTTCCTCCTGCAGAAGGAGAAAGGTGAGCACTTTTCTAGTATTTTAGGATATTTTTTTTTACGATTTTAGGACATTTGTAAGATTTTTGATATGATAAATTAGTATTTTTATTAATATTAACATTTTAATATTTTATTCAGAAATCACCAGAAATTTGAGTTTTCTTTTAAAATTGTCAAAAAATAAAAATAAATCACCACATTTTTTTGTTCAAAAATGATAATAATTTCAAAAGAATTAAATAAAAAAACACCAAAATGTTTTCTTTGAAAATTGCTAAAAATGTTTTAAGAAAAAATTAATTTTCTTCAAAAATCTCCAATAATAATAACAACAAAAAATAAATAAAATCAGCAAAATGTGTTCATATAAAAACTCGCCTTGTAACCTCATCAGTGTCACCCAGTCTCTGGGAGTTTTGTAGTTTTTCTGGAGGCCAAAACATGCAGAGCAAACTGAGCTGATGAGCTGAAGACAGCAGCAGTATTTCAGCCAGACTAAAAGTGTCTGTCATTGTCTTTGTTACGATGACAGAATAAATCAAAGTATGCAGAAGTTTGCGGTCGTCCTCATCTGCGTTTGTGTCTTTCAGACTTAGACATCCAGTACAGAGCGGAGCTGGACCGCGATCCCGAGGTGGACAAAGTGAAGGTGGTCACACAGTGCTACAGCACCATCGAAGCGTCGTCCAACGTTACCGACATTTACAAGATGACAAACGGGGAAACGGCGTCTTTCTGGCAGTCGGACGGCAGCGCGCGCTCACACTGGATCAGGTAAGAGCGTTGTGCCCGGAGGCTCTGCAGCTGGTTGGCATGTGTGCTCGATCCTTGAATCGTTTGAGGTGGAAACTGGTGTCTTTTTTTTGCTCCCAGGCTGAAAATGAAACCAGATGTGGTGCTGAGACGTCTGGCCATCGCCGTGGCTTCCAACGACCACAGCTACATGCCTCAGTTGGTGTCGGTCGCCGTCGGGAAGAACCGGCGTTCCCTGCAGGAGATCAGGGACATTCGCATCCCCAGTAACGTCACCGGCTACGTCGCCCTGCTGGAGAATGCCAACATCACACACCCCTGTGAGTCACCAGCTGTCACTGCGTCTGCTGCTCAGCGGGGAATTTATTTCAGGTTTCATACAACCATGAAAATCCAGGAAAAGTCAGGGAAGTTGCAAATAGCAGTGTCCAGTCCTGGAAAAAGTTTTGGAGAACTAAATATATTAGTAGTGATGGAGTTTTGTTTCATAAACCTGTATAATAGCACATGATTTGTTCAAGGACCATTGGAAATTTTAAAAATCCAACAATAATTTCTATTTTTACAGTTTCTGGCAGTGATAAATTGACATTTTTGGTGAAAACATGGTTTCCAAAAAAAAAAAAAAAAAAAAAAAAAATTGTCAAATAAAAAAAAAAAACAGAATATTTTGAATAAATTAATAAAAAGGCAAATAATTTTCTTTAAAAAATGCCATATTAAAAAATTTTTTTAAGAAATTGCCAAAATTATTTAAGATCACCGGATATTTTTCTTAAAAAATCAGCAGTAAAAAAAAGAAAGAAAAATACAAAAGACAGCCATTTAAAGTTAAACACTCCTCCCCATGGCCAAAATAAAAAAGTGACTCATAAATGCAACAATGCCTCTGGTAAAGTGGGTGTGGCAGTTTGCAAACCCAAAAGCAAAACAGAGAGGAAGAAGAAGAAGCAGCGCGGTTAAAGCAGTAATTACTATGACATCATCACATTTTATTGCTTTTGTTGTTTTTGGTCCTGCAGGTGAAGCCGAGGCCAGAGCCATTGTGTCTTTAATGACAATGACCTTTGTGCCTAAATGACAAAAACAGAAATTCCTCAGCTGCCTTTTTATGGATTTAACTTCTTGAGTTTATTAGTACGAGTGATTTGTTTCACGTGTGTCTCCTTTAATCAAAATCTTCTTGATGTCGCTCTCGGAGGATGAATATGATATAATATTAATTATAATCTGTGCGTTTCTGTGCATGATGTATTCCCTCAGTCTGCTAACCGAATTATCCGTCCACCAAACCTGCAGACATCCAGATCAACATCAAGCGGTGCCTGAGCGACGGCTGTGACACGCGGATTCACGGCCTGAAGACGCTGGGTTATCAGATCACCAAAAGTAAAGAGGTGTCCGTTTCGGACGCTTCGGCCATCTGGTACCTGTCTCTCCTCACCTCCCTGGTCACAGCGTCCATGGAGACCAACCCTGCGCTGGCTCAGACCGTCCTGCAGAGCACACAGTGAGACGCTCATGGCTTTGTATAAAGACATGAAAAACCTGGAAAAGTTAAACTAAATATTCCTTGAAAGTTTTAGAAAAAGTACTGAAATTTTGTTTGACAAACCTGTATAATAACATGATGTGTTCAAGGGCTGTCGGATATTTTAAAAATCTATGATAATTTGGGTTTTTATAGTTTCTAGGTTGTGACAAATTGTACAAGAATGTTCTCTTTAAAAATCACCTAATTTTTGATTTTTTTTAGATATTTTAATGGGCTTTTTGCCTTTATGGGACAGGACAGATATAGCGTGAAAGAGGGAGAGAGAGAGAGGGGATGAAATGCAGCAAAGGGCAGAGGCCGGACTCGAACCCACGGCTGCTGCATCGGAGACACGACCCCTGTACATGGGGCGCCCACTCTACCACCTGAGCCATTGGGCGCCCCTAATCACCAAACTTTTAAAGAAAAAAATTGTCAAGACTTTTTATAGAAAAAAAAATTGAAAATCACCTAAAATATTTAGAGAAAAAAAATATCATTTTTCTTGCTGAAAATTTTTCTTTAAAAATCACCATCATTTTTTTTTAAGGAAAAAGAATTTGCCAAAACATTTTAAAGAAAAAAAACACCTTTTTTTCTTTGAAAATCACCTCAAATAAAAAAAAATTTAAATCACAAAAAAATTGAGAAAGAAATACCAAAATGTTTTCTTTTAAATCACCCAAATTTTTTTAGGAAGAGAGCAAGCAAGCGTGTTTGTTTTGGCTCTGAGGTTTTTTATTTTCTGTTTTTTTTCCTCCCAGAAAAGCCTTACGCCACATGCCTCCGCTGTCCCTCACGCCGTCGTCCACCGACTTCCCCAAGTTCTTCTCTCTGAACATCCTGGAGGAGGTGGACGGGTTTCTCCTCAGGATCGCAGAGTAAGCACACACACACACACACACACACACACACACACACACCCATCGCTGTGCTCATCACAATGAAAAATCAAAGTATTGATTCTTGCCGATGATGCGCTGTTTCCATCCCACGTGGTGTGAACCTTCAGCGGCGCTCGCAGCCTTTATCAGCGCGAGTGAAATGATGTCATCAGTAAATGATCAGCAGTGTGTCTGCGGGCGGTTTAATCTCACACACAGTCAACACTGACACACACACATCCAACCACAGGTGGATTTTACCAGCAGAGACTTAAAACTTTTAGTTTGTCCACTTTCAGACAAAGAAATGATCCGTTTTTTGATAGATTACGAGACGACGGGCCCCTGAGCGCAGACATTAGAGTCTCTGTGATTATTTTGTGTCTTTTTTAGTTATTTTGCATCTTTAGTTGTTGTTTTGAGTCGTTTTATCTCTTTTTGTGGTTGTTTATTGTCCTCTTGCATGTTTTTATTTTTTTGAGTCTTTTTATAGTCGTTCAGCATCACTTTGTAGTTGTTTTAAGTCTTCTTATAGACATTTTAAATGTCTCTGTAG
>NW_024630873.1:0-1977 GCF_008729295.1 Plectropomus leopardus
GGTCCTACAGCTAATACAAAGTGCATAACTTTGGGTTCAAATTGTGCATTAAGAAATGAGCTGGCTCTGTCTCTGAGCGTGACAGGTTTAGCTTTGGAGCAGGTTCATGAGGTCCAGCTTCTGGGTGTCGCTGTTGATGAACAGTTGAACTGGTCTCATCACATGAACAGGATTGTAAGTAAAATGGGAATGGCTCTTTCCACCATCAGGAGATGTGCCTGTTTCATGGCTGATGATTCAGTCAGACAGGTCATACAATCATTAGTTCTGCCTCATCTGGATTATTGCTCTGTTATCTGGTCTAGTGCACCAGGGAAAGACCTGCACGAGCTCCAACTGATGCAGAACACAGCTGCACATCTGGCTCTGCACTGTTCATCCAGGGCGAGCATCGATGGCAGGCATGCATCGTGCTCTTTCTTGACTAAAAGTTGAGGAGAGACTATTAAGTAATGTCGTTGTCTTTTTCCGTTATATATACACTATGGCAACGCCGAAAAGTTTCTACTCAAAGACGCCATATGTCAATAACAGATATCATGTAACTACAAAGGTCATGAATGTTAATATTGCATTTCCAGCTCCTAGAACAAGCTATGCAGAAAACAGTTTTGTACAGTGCTATTACTCAGTGGAATAAGCTGCCAGGTTTCCTAAAAAAATCTAACAGTAAAACAAGCTTTAAAAAGGACTTCAAAAAAGGAGTGATAGTCGAGGATAGCTCTGCATAATGAGGTTGGACTGTCTTATGGCACATGGCAGCTTATACCTGGTACAGTCCTTCTATGTGATATGTTGTTTTTGTATTTAGTTGCTGCTGTTTGGTTTATATCTTTCTATTTTCTCTTGCTTTCTGTGCCTGAGTGACATCCTACCTGATCGAAACAGAGTTCCCTTTCAGTCCAGTTTCATTCTGATTCATTCTGAACCTGTTACTTGTTATTGTTGCCATCAAATATTTCACCAAACGGATGGTGTTTCTTCAGGAAGGGGTGATACAGGGTTATGGGTAGGTCAGGGGATTTGGGTTATGGGGGAGACACACTAATAATGACTGAACTACCTGCTGTCTCTTGAACGTGAGCTTGTATGTAGCTGTCTTATGGTGGGACCCCAAGAAGATTAGTTGTTGCCCTGGTAGCAACTAATGCTTATCTGTTTAAACCAATAAACAAATAATCTGTGTAAATATACTTACTGTCAAATTAAATTCAACTACTGACAAATACTTCAATGTGAATAAAATAATCTTGGTGCAATACAATTTTGTTCTGATCTTTACAAAACAAGTTTCTCTGTTGATCTTTAAGGATGTGAATTCTTGTGGTGTGCCACAGGGTTTAATCGTAGGTCCTCTGATTGTCTATTTAAATTTTACGTTTGGACAAAATTATGTTTAATTACAGCATTCAGTGTTTAGCTGACAGTATGTGATTCTAATACAGTAACAATGGCAGCTGCTTTAATAAAAGTACTGATGTCCAGACCTTTGTAAAATAAAGTGATACTAGAAACTCCAGAGGAAGACAAATAAACTTTCCACCTCTAACTGCTACAAAATGCTGCTACCAGACTAATAACCAGGATATAGTGTAACAGAGAGAAGTGAAAATACAGATGTGAGAGGAGACGGAGAGACTCAGGGAGGGGCTAAGCTGTTCCTGAACTATAGAAGAGAGAGGAACTTCTATATTCAACAGAGTTCAATACACAAACCATCAACATCACCTTTATTCAACATGCTGTCACTGCAGCACTGTGGGTTTACTCTGCTGTTTCTGTCCATACTAACAGGTACGTTCAATTATACAGTCTGAAAAAGTTTCATGCCAATAACACCTGAATGTGAATCATTGATTGAAACATGAAATAACAGAGTTTTCTCTTCCTTCAGGTGTCAGCTGTGATGAACTCACTCCAGTCAACAATGAAGAGTCCAGTTTAGAAGGCAGCACTGTTACTCTGTCCTACACATAC
>NW_024630874.1:0-3857 GCF_008729295.1 Plectropomus leopardus
ATTTTTTTGGCCCAGTAGGTTGGTAGAGGAAAATTCAGGTCACGTTAAGTTTGAAAGTTTTCCATAATTCAGTGATTCCACATGTCTTGACTTTGGGGAAGATTTATGTGTTTTTAATATCCCGCAGACAAACGGCTGACTCAGACATTGTTGAGAGATGAAGCTTCAGCGGCTTCAGTTGTTTTTTCTGTTGATCTCAGTTCACAGAAGCAACGAACCAAACTGAAAAAATGTTGAAATGTCAACAACCTTTTCTCCTCCTCACTGACTGAGACTGTGGATCCCAAAAATATTCATTAATGCAGCTTTCAAACTGCTTTCATTCCCCAAAACAGCAATGATTTCAGTTACAGAGAAATGTGAAACTGGAAAACTTGTTTAACCCTTAGAGACGGTTTGGTGCATTTTACTTTTCATTCTTCATTTGATAATTTTGGCTGTGTTCATGCATATGACATAAATCTCTCTAAAGATTGTTTATTTTTGTTTGATCTTCGAATTTCGAGCTCAGCTCCTACAATAAGTCTAAAATACACTGTGGAAACTAAATAGTTTCAGACAGTTAAATGCAAAAAATGCTCCATTGAAACCCATTCAAACTGTAATTGTTGATCTCACAGCCATCAAAGCAGAAAAACATGCACTGTATTATTTCTGGGTGTCATTCTGGATTTTTGCCTTGTAATTTGTCATTTTTAATACTTTCCACTTGATGCCATTTTTTAACCATATCATATAGTATTATAGTATTATATAGTATAACCATATTGTGTAGTATTATATACTTTATATACGTAGGTGCACTGTCACAATCAGTGTGGCTACTAGGCTGGCAGGCTGTGATCATAAAAAAAGACAACTTTGCATGTAGTATACTGAAAATTATTCATATTTTTTTTGTGTGTTTTTTCATCTAAAAAAAATAATGGCATCATGACAAAAACCTGTCATTTAAAAGGTTAAAATTCAGAATTATTTTAAATATTTGATATTTATGATTGAAAGCAGAAAATCATAATGTATAATATTTTTTAAAGCCCTATTTTAAAAACAACGTTTTATGTGCAGAGCTGTAGGAGGGTGAATATTTGACTCTTAAATCTAAAATGTAGTTGCGTCAGGTTTAATTGATTTAAATACTTGTGAAAAGCGTCTGAATGCAGCACGAATAAACTGATGTCATTCCAGGTTTCAAAGCGCGCGAACGCGGCTTTACAGCCTCGTTGCCGTGGCAACATCACCATAATGTAATTCCTTATAGCCTAATGTTAGCTTTTTAATTCTGACGATTGCATTTAGGCCTAAAAAAAAGGCATGAAAGTGGAGTTAATTTGTGAAGATTATCCTTCTGAACAAAACATGTAAATATCACAAACATTTGTTTGCTGCATAATTTATTTTCTGCAATAATTTAAAATCCAATGGAAAAATCCCAAAGAATGTCAAGGGAAACATTTCTGTTTCTGTGTCGTCCTACAGAAAAACGTCATCTCTGAGGCACTCTATGCAGATAAAACAGATTTTAATATTTATGTCTATGTCATATGCCCATTTCCTCATCATCCAGCTGATGATACTGACAAATCTTTAGTGCGTTTTTGGCTTTTTTCTGATATTATCAACAGTCATGAAGGCTCAGCTGAAAAACAAAAACACTGAGCTGAAACGAGACACCTTACAGATGCTACAGATACATTTACGTCTAAATATAGTCCGCTGTCTTCACACTATCGTGGTCTTAAATCTTTGGTCTCCTACAAAACCGTCTCAAATCTGCCCTTTGGAGCATTTTTACCCTCCGATCGTTCAGCGGTCTTCGCAGATTGATCGGTTACATTGTGATTCACCTGCTCTGCCACATGGACCAATAAATCACCGTTAAAACCATTGATTGATAGTTTTACACACTTTGTTGGCCTCCGTATCTTTACGAGGTCACCGGATCAGATGTATAACTACAGTATCTTTGTCTCAGTGCTGCTTACAAACTGACAGTTTTATGACCTCCGTAAAAAGTTCAAATCCTGTTAATTTAAACAGTGTAACAGCCGCCGGTGAACTCGACCCCAATAATGTTTGAGGTTTTTAAAAAACACCAATAAACCTCTGAACCCTAATGAGACGATTAAATAAGACGTCATTAACTGAGCACCAACCTGCTCTGGAAGTCCAACTTCCTGCCGTCCGTAGAGCGTCCTCGCTGAGCCGTGAAATTATTACCTGTTGCTCATAAACACTCAACCTCGCTCTCCTCTGGGAGTCTAAATAGCTCCTCTTTAAATAAGCTGCTGCCTGAGCTTCAATTACAGGCAGAAACACTTGTGGAAACTTGTCGGCGCAGAATGATTTGCAGGCCCGAGGCGCTCTGCTTTTTATTAGGACGTCCTGATGAGCTCCCCTCCTTCGCTCGGTGCCTGGAGGAAGATATCTGAGGAAGCTGCAGGATGAGGACAGTGTGTGGACAAACATACGAGGACTCTGTCAGGACACGCAGAGAATGTAGAAAGTTTTATACTTTGGTCAGCTGTGGTTGGAAATGTACCCAGTCGAAGGAAATCTACCAGGTTTCATCATCAGAGCGATGAATCACATCAAAAAGATGCTCGGCGGATTGCATCACGTCTTCATAAACTTCTGTTCAAAGTCAAAATTAAAGTCAGCATATTTCAGCTTCAGAATCACAAACTGAAGCCTGGATCAACATCAGTTTTCTTGTGCTGCGTTCAGACGCCTTTCACAAGCTGTTTGACCCTTAAAACCTGAGCCAAGTGTTTGATTTCTTTCAAAAACATGGCAAGAAATGTCCAAAAAATTGCAAGAAATTAGAATAAACGTGATAAGATACTTAGCTTTAAAAGGGGGTAGATTTATTAAAAAATTATCAAAAAATAGGGAGAAGTCTAGAAGACTATATTGATAATGAAATTATCTTACAGGGAAAAAAATGAAATAAAACATTTTTCTATGATTTTCTGACATTTTCTTTCTTTCTTCTTTTTTTTACTTTTTAAAAAATAATTTTGTTTTTGCTAATATTTGGTTCGTGTTTTTTTAGGTAGCTTGTTGTCCATGTTTTTGAAAGAAATCAACCAGCTGGTGCAACGTCTTTCAAAAACAAGAGGAAACAGGTGATGAGCAACGTGGTTACAAATGTTTCATAAATTTCAACAAATTAGTAGATCTCAAAAACTACTTTAAAAAAGGCATGGAAAAATGTCTTAAGGAAAAAGCTAAAGGAGAACACATCATTATTAGAATTACTTTATTACTAAAACTTTTTTCCTTTAAAATAAACATGACATTTAGGTAATTGTTTGTGCTTTTTACATTTTTTGATAATTTTGGTTCATTTCTTTTGTTGCTCACTGCTTTCTTCACGTTTTTGAAAGAAAATTAGTTTGTTGAGGTTTCAAAGGGTAAAAAAAAAAAAACCCACAATCAAAATCAAAAACAGTGTAATTTTTTGAATGTCGGAGTGTTTCCTAAAATCGCACATTACGAGCCTGAAGCTGTTGTCTTCCCTCAGCAGCGTCAATTTATCTCCAGTGTTGAGTTTGAGGTGTGTGGGACACTTAAGTTCAAATGTGTTGAACTTTGACCCCAAGGTGCAATGAATTTTGGCCCCATTTGCACCTGGAGTCGACAAGCTTCAAACCTGCCGTTAAAATGCGTTCTCGTTATCTCAGTTATGCACACACCAAAATCAAGCTCGCAAAAATATCATAATTTATTATTTTCTACTGCAGTCATAAGTATCAAATATTCATTAATTTTCAAAATTTTAACCCTATAAATGCCGTGTTGTTGTCATGATGCCACTATGATTTTAGATTAAAAATTGTTGTCAATATACTTCA
>NW_024630875.1:0-3965 GCF_008729295.1 Plectropomus leopardus
TGAATGGAATAGGATGATATCTACTTTTATCTGGGCAAAACAAAGACAGCGGATTAGACTTCAGACACTACTCTCTTGACGTGTCCCCCACTTGCATAGGGGAACTCGAGAATTACAGAGACCATGCCAAGGCAGTCCACCACAGGTTGGTCAGATTGATGTTTTGGTGGGAACTCCCCAACTGCGGATATTGCTACTGTGCGGAACACAGCTCTCATTGACATCACCATAGCAAGCACCACAGCAACACCTGTATCTGGGATTTTTAACCTCACTTAGGCATAGCAGGGATAAGTGGGGGCATATCGTCCATCTTTATGTACAGTCAATGGGTGGAAGAGATTGTGTTTTTCACGTTTTATTTTACAATCACCCTGAGAAAGAAGATTTGTGAACCATTCTGTACCGCAACTATTGGAAAACGCCAACTTGTGCCCAAGCACCAGAGTGACGCCCATAATCCACACAAGGCAGCATGGGGGCTCATATCCCCAAGTAAGTGTTGTGCCTGGCTCAATAGCTGTGTTAAAAAATGTCCCCTATCATGGATATAGTGCACTTCATAGTGTGTTTGCCATTTTGTGATGGTGTTCAAATTCTCAGTAGTTAATTCCATCCACTATATAGTGCACTATAGGATACCTACATTGCACAGCAAATTTGTTTATGTTTGAAAAATAGATGTTGCATCTTGCTGCTAGCTTTACCTGCCAGGCTAAGCTAAGCAGGCTAAAAGGCAAAACTGCCTCTACACACTGCTTTGGGGTTTGGGAATTATTCATATGTATTTAACCTCTCTGGCTTGTATAGCCTACATAACATAATGTATATACATAGAGTTGCCTATGCAATCAATTGAAATAATAAGAAGCATTAACACACACATCGCTGAGATGCAGGTATGGTAAGTAATGTCTGAAAAACATTTCATCAGCAAGCTGCCATTTAGCCTGCTTAGCTTAGCTTGGCAGGTAGAGCTAACATTACCCAAGTCCTACAACATCTTTTTTACATGTATTTATTTCCCTTTATATACAAACCACAGAGTGTAAATACATGGCAACAATTTCCCAACCCCAAGACAATGTGTAGAGGATTCTGCATTCAAGCCTACTTAGTTTAGCTTAGCTAAGCTTAGCTAATGCTACCAGCAAGATGCCTTTTAGCCTGTTTAGCTTTATTTAGCTTAGCTTAGCAAGTAGAGCTAATGTTGCCACAGGTCCTGTAAATCATTTTTTTACACATTTATTTCCCATTATATACAATCCACAAAGGTTATATACATAATAATTTCCCAACCCCCAAACAGTTTGTAGCCTTAAAGGATGCTGCATTTTAGTCTGCGTAACCTAGCTTAGCGGGTAGAGCTAACATTTAGCTTAGCTTAGCAGAAAGAGCCAATGTTAATACAAGTCCTGTAACATCTATTTTTCAATCATTTCCTTTCCCATTAAAAAGATCCAACAGCAGTCAAGTATATAGTAATGAAATGTGCTGAAAATCTGAGCAAATCTCTGCCTGCTATTGCTGCTTGAATGACTTTGAAATTAGCGGGTTTTTTTTCTCTTCATGGGCGGATAACTGCATGGTGCACTGTAAATGACATTACAATTGCTACTGATTGGCTGGTTGCAATGTGAATCCTGGACAAACAAGTTAGTCATTGATCTAGGGACAACACTTACTAGGGATATCTGCTATCCTGCTCGCCCTGATCATGGTCTTGTTCCTAGTTGCGCCAATGCTGTGATCATGCTTTTGGACACTTCCACTCTCAATATACACATGAGACTAATCAACACCCACAATATCATCACAGAGTGCATTTAGTAATTTCACACCTATCGTTATTGTAATATGACATGCATCTGTTTCCATTATTGCTGTGCCTCTCTCCCACTCTCTCCCCCTCTCTTCCCCTCTCTCTTTCTCTTTCCTTTTTGCCATGACTGTATTTCATTTGTTATTTACGACATTGATTGCATGTCTGTCTGGAAGAGGGATCCCTCACCATCCTCTGCCACTCTTCCTGAGGTTTCTTCCCCGTTACAGGGGTTCCTTTTGGGAGTTGTTCCTTAGGTGATATGAGGGTCTAAGGGCAGAGGGATGTCGTATGCTGTAAAGCCTTCTGAAGCAAGCCATGTTTTGTGATAGTGGGCTCTATAAATAAAATTGACTTGATTTAAAATTGACTTGATTGCTTCTCCGCTATGTGTGGAATTTCCACCAGACTGTTGATTTCTTTTAAATGTAAGGTTTCAGCTGACAATTAAAGTTAACTATGGATCTTTTGGAAACAGCAATACAAGGTCCTCTTTTCGAGAACTTTAAACCCCATTGCAGGACGTTAAGCAACGAATGTAGACTGTCTCAGCAGAGACAGGGTGTACAATCTCCATCCTATATGTGACCACCAAGTGATCATTTCATCATTATATAAGCAAATAATTGGACCCTCAGTTCCTAATTTGGCATCCAGCATTAGGCTTTTATCTCTTAAGGATTTTCATCTTCAGAGTGAATGGCAAACCACTTCATAAACTGATAAGGTATATTAAATGATTAATATAAAAGCTTTTTTTTAAAAAAAAGTTTTGACCTTAACATTAAAATGCTTGTTGCAGATCCACTTCCTCTGCTCTGGTGGTGACTGGAGAGTCAGAGAGTCTCAGGAAAGCGGGCAGTATTTATGAAGGTAAGGAAAAATATTACCTGATAGGACAGCCTGACAGACCTCATCTGGTTCTCACATCCAGCTTAGAGCCAGAGCTCCAGCTGCAAGTCTGACCTAGTCTGTGCCTGAATGCTCACAAAGATCTTTTTTGTGTTTTATGGCATTTGGACAGGACAGGCATCACATCCAGCCAAGGAATGGCTCAGTGTGGTTTCAGAGCTCACAATGCGGTTACAAAAAGGTACAGAACCTACATGTAGTGTTAGCTTTAGAAGTAGCTAGCTTGTAGCAAAGCTAAGGTGCTGTATGCCAGGGATGTTGACTCTTTAAAAAGAAATGTCAAACAATGCCCTGTAAAGTTAGAATAGTTAACATGGTTACTAATTCCAAATAGGAATCTCCTGCTTCCAGTGAAATGCAGCCAATTTCATCTAGCTGTTAGCATTAGATGTCCTCAGCCCCACATCCCTGTAATGTATTAGTTCCTGATCTATGAGCTTCTTCTCTGTCTGTGTCTATGTTAACCAACAAACATAGACAGGCCTGGTTCTATGACAGTTCAAATGCATGTGCTGCACACTCTGTTTACTTTTTTTGCATCCTGAGCTGAAATTTGAATAATAGGCACACAGACAGTGAGGGCTATGTGTAGTAGTACAATGTGCACAATGGCTTTGTGAGGGTGAATATAGCCAAGATCAGGTTAATAGATAAGAATAAATAGCATTATGATTATATTGGATGTATGCTATTTAACAGTACATGGTCACATACTTTAGTGATTAATGATACACAAAGATGTGCACTGCAGTGTGTTTCAGGGAAAAAACCATAGACACTACTTTTGCCCAAAAGAAAGTTGAAAAAGAAGCGATGATGGGTCCTGGTAACTGAACACCTCCTTCATGAAAAGCAGAATATAACGTAACAGTCTGATGAGTCTTGAGGTCTGTATGGTTATACTGCAGGAACCTAGTTTTATTTTTTTAGGTGATTTAATGAACGTAAACATTGAACAGCCATGTGTAACACCACACACAATCTAATATCCCCAAGTAAGTGTTGTCCCTGGATCGAAAACTAATTTGTTTGTCCAGGATTCACATTACAATCGACCAATCAGCAGCACTCTTTGACTGAGCTATCATTCACAGTGCACCATGCATATATATGCTCATAAGGTAAAAAGAAACTGCCCATTTCAAAGCCATTCCAGTGGCAACCGCACAGAGTTTTGCTCAGATTTGAGGAACATTTTGGGGTGTCAGAATTACTAAATATATATTATATA
>NW_024630876.1:0-5956 GCF_008729295.1 Plectropomus leopardus
TATTTTATAGCACACAGAAGCCATAACCAAGTGTAGACAGTTTAGAAGTGGAAAACAAATAAAAGAAATATAAATTAAAAATATTTTTTTAAAGTAAAAACTGTTAAAGTGCATAGAAAGCACAAAACAAGTTTATAATAAATATTTGCATTAAAAAATAAATGTTGTAAATGTTGGTTGGACAAAACACGACATGTTTGTGACAGATAAGTCACTTAAGAGTTTTGTGCATTTTAGTGTTTTATTTATCTTTTTTTTTTCAACCAGAAATACCAAGAATCTGATGTTTCTTCATCCTTGAATGTGAGAATTTGCTGATTTACTTGGTCTTTTATTATATTAAATTGAATATTTTGTGGTTTGGAAATGTTGGTTTACTTTGGATAAAGACGGTTTAAAAAGGCTGAAATACTGAAACTGATAATTAGTATTTAATGAGACCGATAACTAATATTTAGAGCTGATATGCATTTATAAATTTCTTACCTCGTTGCCTTTTTTGCCAAATTTCGAATTTGGAATATAACAAACTAACACCAAACTTTGTTTAAATGCCTTTAGCAAATGTTAAATAAAAGCTATAAATCTTAAACAGCAAGTTCCCGGCAACTTTTTGTTTTTGTAAAAAATAAAAATATCTCCCTGAAGTTTTACAAAGTAAAAGTTCCTCCCACACTTTTCTGCTCGTATCGCAGACTGCCTTCTCTGCTGTAGTTTGAATGTAATACGCAAAAACTTTTTAAAATTAATTAATTTTATTTGCAATCATTAAAATAAAATGCTAGTACAGATAATCGGAAAAATGCCAAATATCGACGCCGATAATCGATAATCTGTTGTCTCCTGACACACAGCGGAGAGATGTTCATGAAAGCTTTATTATCATTACAGTCAAATATTTTATGTTTTCAAGCAAAAATAGAAATAATGTGATTTCCAGGTTCTGAAATGAGAAGATTTGCTGTTTTCTTTGGGCTTTTATTATTGTAAATCTAACTATTTATCTCTGATATTATGTGACAGGCTTTTGTGGCTGTTTTGATTGTTTTTTAAACCAAACAATGATGCAATTAAACGCTAAAATAATCTACGAAATAATCTGCGAGAAGTAGAACAGGACTGGTAGCTGCAGCCAGGCCGAGGAAGTCAGTTTTGAATCAGAGTTTCCATGAAAAGGCGTCGGAGGAGGAAGGTGATTTACTAAAAAACTGCGTCCAGATGTTTGAGGGTCTTGTGCACCTTGTGTTTGATTGATGAAAATGCACAATAAGCTGACGTAAATAAGAGCTTTATTATAGAGCTGCAACAATTATTCGATCAATCATTCAGCTGAGAGAGAATAAGTCTGCAGCTGTTGTGATAATGAGTTAAATTTGTGAAGTGAAATGCAATAATTGTGATATTTCAAGTTCTCCAATGAGAAGATTTGCTGCTCCCCGTCCTCTCACATTATGGTAAAGTTAATATTTTGGGGTTTGGAAATGTTAGTTTAGGCTCTGGGATATTGAGACGTTTTGCACTTGTTTTCAAATGTTTCGTTGACCAGATGACGAACACATGAATCACTGAAAAATGTTAGTTGCAGCCCGGTCGGCTGCAGCGTTAACATGAAAACACAGCAAAGTGTTGCACGAGGAAGTTGTTAAAAAGACTGAAAGCTGCTTTTAGGCTGAATCATCCAGATGTTTGAAGGTCTTTGGCATCTTGTTTTTTCTGAAACTCTACAAATACACAATTAAAACGATGTAATTGAGGGCTTTTGGGTATTTATTTTGATAATTAGTTGGTCTGGCTCGTAAGTTTTATGCAAAAATGCAAAAATGTGATGCGGATTTGCTGCTTTCTTTGGTGTTTTATTATTATAAGTTTAATATTTTGAGTGGTTGGTAACGTTGATCGGACCAAACACGACATTTTAAGAAGTCTGTTTTGGGTCTGCTGCAGCCATACGCACCTTGCTTTACTTGGGGGCCAGTTAAATGACGGGAGGCCAGGGGGTTCGGATACACTATATGGACAAAAGTATCGGGACACGCCTCTTAATCGTCAAATTCAGGTGTTTCATTCAGACCCTTTGACACAGGTGTATTAAATCTGGATAAATGGGCAAAAATTCCCACAGACAAACTCCAAAATCTTGCAGAAAGCCTGAACCAGACGAGTGGAAACTGTTAAAGCTGCAATTATTATATTAATCATATTAATCATATCATATTAATGCCCATGGATTTATAATGGGACATGGTAAAAGCTCCTGTAGGTGTGACGTGTAGGTGGCCCAATACTTTTGTCCATATAGTGTACGTCAGTGTTGATGCAAACCATTGACATATCCCAGATAAATGTGCTAAATACAAATATTCTTTGCATGTAGTATATTGAAAGAAAATTCATTTTTTGTGTTTTTTTTTTTTGTTTTTGTTTTTTTTAGAAGCACAGTGGCATCGTGACAAAAACCTGGCATTTAAAGGGTTAAATTCTGAAAATTAACGAATATTTAATATTTATGGTTCGCACTGATGTTGGTTAAAAAATGAACTAAGTGAAAGTACAAAATAATATTAATGTAAAATATTTATAGCCAGATTTTAAAAGCACATTTTGTGTGCAGCGCGGTTGAATGTGCGTATTAATGTAAAAAATATTAATGTTTAAAAATCAGTGTTGACATACCCCAGCCCGTGATGGTGAAAAAAGAGTGTGTAGCATGTAATATATTAAAATTATTATCATTTTTGCATTTTTTTTTCATCTAAAAAACATAGTGGCATCATGACAGAAACCAGGCATATAAAGGTTAAAAATTCTGATAATTAATAAATATTTCATGTTTATGATTAGGACTGATGTTATTTAAAAATAAACTAATTGAAAGTAGAAAATATTATTATTGTATGATGTTTTTAAAAGAGCGATACAGGCGCGTTTAATATTAAGTCGAGCTCTAAAGGGTTAAAGCGTCTGAACGCCGTTTGTTGGTGTCAGTAAGTTGTTCATTCCTCGCAGGGATAATATCTCGTCTTTCCATTGTTACGAGCTGACGTCTGCCGCTCTGTATTTAAGAGGCTGCTAATTGTTCGTGTCTCAGATCCCTTTGAGACTCTTAATTGGCGCTTTATTGAAGGGAAATGCTCGCACAGATCGACCTGGTAATCTTATTGTGCGGCATGTTTTCACGCCGCCGCGGTGGCCTTCTTCAGCGACCGGCTTATTCAGAAAGTACTTTGAGTTTCCAGACGTTATTGTGAATAGATAACAGCAGTCAGACTCTTCACTGAACTCGACGTTTCCATCGCTCGAATGTCGAAAGGTGAAAAAAGTGTTTCCACTTCTCTGTCAAACCCAGATTTTTATTTTTTATAATGTGCACTAAAGTATTAAATTACAGCTGAAATGAGTTTGTTGACAGAAATTTTCAGTCATTTTTGTATGTTACATTTAGAGCCTGACTGATATGAGCCTTTCACAGACATATCTGAGCATTTCGGCGTATATTTTTCCACACATTCGTCGATGAGAAAACTTTTTTTCAGACCATATGATGCAGGAAACGATGCTCGGGTGGTTTAGAAATGATCAGAAAGTGACTGATACCGTGCAGTACTGATGTTTATTTAGATATTTATTTAAATGTATTTATTCTTTATTAAAATGGTCAGTAAAGAACAAACAGTACTGATGTTTATTTTTATATTCTTTATTTAAACGGTCGAGGCGACTGATGCTGAACACGCACAGCACTGATGCTTATTTTAGTTTGATTTATTCCTTATTTTTGTTTGCGTGTAATGTTTAAATAAGTAAACTGTTAAATATAAATCGTTATTACTTTTGCATATCGATGCAAAATCAGAACAAAATCAACATGGAAATGATCTTTTTTCATTCCAGCTCAGAAATTCACCATATCAGTCGCCATATCGGTAATTTTTTCCACTTTAAAATCGTTATCGGTCTCTCATATCGTTCTGGCTCTAATTATATTATTTATAAAATGAATATCTTTGGGGGTTTTGGACAAATTGAGCACTTTAAAACGCCACTTGTGCTCTGGGAACTTGTGATGTGTATTTCCTGATTTTTGGAAGTTCAGTTGATATTTTAATGAATTTATTTCATTTATTTATTTTCACAGTAAAAACAAAACAACCGTATATAAGCAGATTGTGCAGGTGAGATACAAAAAGTTCCCTTTAACCCTTCATTTACCATGAATAATTTTCTCTTATTTTGTCCAACGAGCACCAAAAAAACTCAGAGATTTACATCAGTATAAAACCTGAGAGAAGCAGCCGAGCCTGACGTCAGAGATGATAACAGTCGACAAAAGCCACAGAAATGATAAGAAATAATTAGAGCCGTATGCCGCTCTGACTGGCAGCTAATAAATGATGTAAAATGTTTATTTTTTGATTTGATGAAGCAGCAGAGGGAGTATTTAATCATCTTTCCTGCCTGGCTGCCGGCCTCTCCGCCCCTCCAGCGGCACATTAGTAACTGTTCTCTCAAGACTTGAATTGATTATTAGTTTAATTGAATTTGATTATTGCTTTTTGGCTGCAGCAGCTTTGATGGGATTTCTAGAGACTTCACTGTGTTTGGATTAGTGCTAATAACTTTGTGTTTGAATTAGAAAGTTTTTAGTTTCTTATCATTAAAATAAATAATTGAGCTGTAAAATCTGTTTTACGTTTTGTATCGTCACAAAAAGGAGATGCAATTTAATTTAATTAATGTTTTTAATGTTTTTCCTGCAGAGTTAAATTTAAACTTTTTAGATGCTGGTGCAACCTCAGTTTTGGTACAAATACCAGAATTGACCAAAACATTTGCAACTAACCAAAGAACTTCTTTAACCCCTTGAAACCCGAGCAAATTGCCTCAAATGTCTCAAAAAATGACCTCAGATTGGCGAGAAATTAGTGAAAAATTACAAGAAAATTACCTGAAAATTAGCACAATAAAAAAAGTCTAGAAAAGTTTTTAAATGTAATGTCTCTGTATGTATAAAATTATAATAAAATAAATACTTTTTTATAATTGTCCTCTAATATTTGCAAACTAGATGCTAATTTTCTGGTAATTTGTTTGTACCTTTTATTCATTTCTCGCTCATTTTTGGGTCATTTCTTCTTCTCTTGCTCTTTGCTTTCTTTTCATGTTTTATTGACAGAAATCAAGTCGATTTGCTAAGGATTCAAAGGGTTAATCATTTGTCATTTTTGTCATACAGTTTGCACAGACGGAGATGAAATCACGTTGCGGTTTCTTTGGTTTTCTGATGATATATTGAAAAAATTAATCGGTTTATTAACTGAAAATCATATTTGAAAGTGGAGATTAGAAACAGATGCGAGTTAACAAGCTTGAACCACACCTCTGTTATCCGTTACGTCTGATTTTAGCATAAAAAACTGGAGTGGAGGCGAAGGTCAGTTCAACCGTGTTTGCAGCGTTGGTTTCTGTGCACTGGAAGTGTTTGTTTTTGTCACTGACAGCCAGGCTTCGATGATTTAAAAAGTGTCTGACACACAGATCTGACACACAGATCCCTGCAGGGGTCGACATTTTTTGTTAAGAATATGATTTTTTAAATTTTTTTTAACCAGAAAAAGCCCCAAAATCAACATCCTCAAACCCACCAGGCTCCATATAAAGGAGAGGCAGCGTATTTTCACACCTAACTGGGTGAATTAAAGGTTAATTTCAACCAAACCAGAGCTGGTTGTTGTCGGAGGAGTGTGTTGTGACTTTTATTTTGTTTCTGTCAAATTTTAAAGAAGTTTGTTTTACCAAAATAAAATTGCTTTTGATTTAAATGGAGTCTGTTGGGTTTGATGATGATGATTTTTGAGTTTCTGGTTAAACTCTTTCAGGACTGTTTGGCACTTTTCATTCTTCATTTATTAATAACTGTGTGTGTGTTGATGCATGTGTCCTAAATGTAGTCCAGATT
>NW_024630877.1:0-4088 GCF_008729295.1 Plectropomus leopardus
GTCCCTTTTTTCTCTCTTTATTTCTCTCTCTCTCTCTCTTGTCTATTTTTTCTTTCTTTTCATCTTTACTGATTCTCTCCAAGTTGCTTTTTTGCCTTTATTCCCATTTGTCTGAAAAAAGAAATGGTCAAAATTTTTAAGACTTGGTTTACATATTTGAAAAGGAGTGAGAAGGAGTAAAAACGTATTTAACCCCCCTTCTTCATGAGTCACTGAATTTTAATTAACTGGCTTCTTTATTAAAATCAACCCCGTTCAAAGTTTTAAAAACTTGTTAAAGGCTAATTTGCAGCTGCAGCTGTTAGTATTGTTACACGTTCCTCCAACATTTTACAAATAATTAATTACCTAACTCTTAGAAATGAGAGCAAATTGGCTTGATTTCTTTCAAAACAGAAAAAAATGGAAAGAGGGCAAAAGCAACCTAAGAAAAATACAAAAAATGCTGAAAAAATTGAAAGTTTTAAATACTTGTTAAAGGAGCTCTGTACAAAAAAGAGCAGCAGTGTGAGTGTTTCCAGGCTCACGTCACTTTCTCCACCTGTTCCCAGCAGCCCCGGCGCCTCTGACCGGCCGCTCCTGCGTGGACTCACCGTGCGTGATCTGTCTCCTGGCCTCGTCCAGGTGATGGCTGCTGGAAATCTCTCCGATCACGATCAGCATGCGATGGTTCCTGTGCGGGGACGCAGCTCCGGCGCGGTGCTGTCCATGGTGCTGAATACTCTCCTCCGGCTCCGGCGAGGCTGCTGCCGCTGCTGCTGCGAGGATTTCCATGGTAACAGTGCCACCAGTGGACGCTGAGCCCTTTTCCATCTCCATGACAACTGCATCCGGAGCAAGCACCATGACAGTGCAGGATGAGGAGGGAGGATCGAGCGGGCGTGACTCTGCGGACGCTGAACATCTGATTGGATGGCAGGTGATGTGGCTATTTGATGTCTCAGCATGTTATTGGACAAAAGGAAAAGAGGGACATGAGAATTTATGTTGATTATATTTCCTATATGACACAGCTGAAGGACAGTGATGATGAACACAGCATTTCCTATAGAAACTCCAAAATCAGTGTTTAAATAAACCCCAAATTTGAGGTTGAAATTCCACATTTAAATGTGTAAAAACATCCCTGAAACTCCAGTGAGCTCTTCCAAATAACATTCTTGAAACATTATTATTATCTGGGGTCATTGAGTCTAATTAATTCCACTTCCAGTCGCGCTCGTGTCGTTCTTTTTTTACCAAACTCTGCCAGACAAAAGGGTCTGAAAATAAGAAGTTTACGGGACACAAAAGCTTCTATTTATATCGGTGTCACTGCGAGTACCAGGCAATGTGCTTTGGTTACTAAACTGACACGTCTTTGTTCCCAACGTGAGCAAAACAAGGCTTCAAGTGTGCAGAGAGCAACACTGACAACAAAGACTCTCAGTCAGAGCAGAAAAAAACAACATTATTTTAGGCTTCATCAGACTTTAGAGTCAGCTCAATCTGCAGCACAAAGGCTGCAGATCACTTCTACTGTCGACACACTGAGCCGTGCGTGAAAACTGTTATTAGAATTAGGCATATAACAATATCTACATGATACATTAGATCATATTTTACAGTAAACAAATCCCCAAAAAACAGAAACCAGCAACAACTGATACAACTAACCAGTGGTGGAAAAAGTATTTAAGTAAAGAAGAATACTAATAAAATACAGTAAAAATGTTGTTACACATGAAAGTCCTGCAATGAAAATGTTACAAAAGGAAAATTAACTGAGTGTTTTTAGGAAAATTTACTTAAATTATTAAAAGTAAATGTAAATGATGCAGAAAAACCTTTAAAAATAAAACACCCCCCCAAAAAACTTCAAAATTAAAAGAAATAGACACACTGCAAATTCAAAATTCTTTAAAAAATGAGTAAAAAACACCATAATACATATAATTATTTTAAAAATAGAACCCCCCCACAACTCAAAATTATTTTTAAAAAATGAGAAAAAAACCCAAACTTAAAATGAGAAAAAAAAAATAAATTTCAAAATTATTATAAAAAGAGAAAAGGAGAAAAAAACCCAAAAACTTAAAATAAAAAAAGAAATAAAGAAAAATACACCCAAAACCTCAAAATACAAATTTTCATCAATAAATATTTATCAAAATAGTTGGCAAATAAATTTCCAATTATTAGTTTATAGTTTTTTAATTATTAAATACTCAAATTTATATAAAGATAAATGTTAAAGTTTAACAAAAGAATAAAACATATAACAAAAAAATGTTAGATGTTAGTCATCTCCTCGTTTGTGTTTTTTTTTATGTAACAATTTTTTGTGCTAATTTTCAGGTACATTTTTTGGTCACTTCTCCTTCCCATGTTTTTAAAGAAATTGAGCCTTTTTGCCCAGGTTTCAAAGGGTTGAGCATGAAAATAATGCAAAGTTACTGTTCTGTACTGACTTCAAACTTGGACTCAACATACTCAAAAACAGTTTCACACTCTAAATCTAAACTATATTTACAGTTATCATAATTATTATATTTGAAATTATTTGACTAAATTATTATAACTTTAAACACATTTTCAAGTAATTTCCTTTTTTTTTTGTTTTTTTTTAACTTTCTCATTTTTTATGTTTTATCTTACTTTATTTTATTTTTACTTTTTTTTTTTTGCTAGTTTTCTGGATACATTTTTTCTAAACTTTTTACTTATTTCTTACTAAATTTTGGGTCATTTTTCCGTAAGCTGCTTGTTACCTTCTTCCCATGTTTTGGAAGAAATCACACCCTTTTTGCCCAGATTTCAGTGTTATATAGTGACTTCAAACCTAGAATCAACATGCTCTAAAACAGTTTCCACACAGTTAAAACCTTCATGAAGGAGAATTTATCGCAGATCTGTTAAATCAGACTAGATGTTACTCTCTGAAATCCTCCTCTGTTAATGTGAACGCTGGATTCTCTCCATGAAAGTACCAGAACAGCAGCTGCTGGTTCTGCTGGTTCTGCTGGTTCTGATGGTTCTGATGGTTCTGCTGGTTCTGCTGGTTCTGATGGTGCTGCTGGTGCTGCTGGTTCTGCTGGTTCTGCTGGTTCTGCTGGTTCTGATGGTGCTGCTGGTGCTGCTGGTGCTGCTGGTTCTGCTGGTTCTGCTGGTTCTGATGGTGCTGCTGGTGCTGCTGGTTCTGCTGGTGTGTCTGTTACTGGTAAAGGCAGTGACACCTGCTGTGTCGATGATGGATCACTGAGGAGTTTAATTTGTCTCTTGAGCTCAGAGTTAAAGATGTGTGTAACCGGAGTGAGTCAGCACTCACACACTCCAGAGTGTCTGCTGGCCTCTGCTGGGAGGACAAGGAGCTGCAGGAGCACAGTTTTTATTCCTGATGAATGTTTGTGATAGAAAAAAAACAAACTACACATGAATAATTTCAGTTATTTCAAACCATTAAATCAACTTTTTTTCAGGAACACTGAGGAAATATTGTTGTAGATTAAAGATAATACAGTTTTTGTTATAAATTTAGCTGAAAAAAGTGAGAGAAAATTGTAGATACAAAGATAATGAAAATAAGGGAAACAATAGAGTAGTAGTAGTAGGAGTAGTAGTAGTAGTTTTTTGTGCAGAGTCAGATTTATAATAATAATAAAAGCAGGGGTCAGCAAGTAAGTTTGACCTCGGAACAATTTCTTTCTAAACAACAGCAAGCCAGAACATGATCAAAGGCTAATTTAAGAAACTGATTGATTCATTTATACTTTCAGATACAGTTCACAAATTGAGGATCTGGGGGATTTCAAACACAATGCAATTCAGCTTAGAATTTCCCAACTGGCTCTTATTGTCAAGATCTTTCTGTTTTATCCTAATTGTGCGCATCCGCGGTTTCGCTGAATGCACTCTCCACCGCAGAGTAGGAGTTGCGGAGAATGCGCGCTCTCCGCAGCTGTGTCGGAGTTGCGCAGAATGCGCGTTCTCCGCGTGGTGTCGGAGTTTCGGAAAGTGCGCGCCTTCTGCCGCGGTTTCGGAGAATGCACTCTCCAATGTGGTGTCGGAGTTGCGGAGAATACACTCTCCGCCGCGGTGTCGGAGAATGC
>NW_024630878.1:0-13013 GCF_008729295.1 Plectropomus leopardus
CTATTATATCTACATGTTTCTCATATGCTCCAAAACACTAAAGCAAATTTCTTGTATGGGAAAACCAACTTGGCAGTAAACCAGATCCCGATTTCAGAAAACTCATTTTCACTTTCAACAGTACTCACAACATCCTCTCCAGTATGCCTTCTGAAGTCCTTTTTTACACTATAGAGCCGCTACGAATTTCTTTCGTAATGCCACCTTTGCATTTCTAAAAAGAATTAAACAATGACAGCATCATGCCACTCCAGTGTGTGATTATAGACACGATTGCTGAATCAAAAGAGGCATGACGTTTAACACAACAGCACTTGCATAAAGTGTGACATAAAACATGCATTGGCAGCACTTTATAAACAATAACAATGGTATAACCTACCAATCAAAACCATTTCCTGTCCCTGTAGTATGGTGACTGATCTCATCTTCTGCTCATAAGGAGCTCCTGAATTTAAATGTTTTCCCAATAGGCAGACATTTACAGCCACTGTTTGTCTTCTTTGAGTTACCCATTAATTGCTGCTAGCTGCTTTTTAAATCTCCTGTGTGGATCACACACAAAATACAGTGTTAAAACATCACACCCCTCCTGCTGACTTTCCTGTTCAATGCAGACACTGTGTTGGCACTATTACTTCCTCCTGTAGCGGCTTACAGGTGAGACAACTTTGTCTCCCCATTCTGTGATCACACCTTTTATACAGAACAGCGAGGTGGCATAACAGTGCAATCTTCCAGCCTTGAACAGACAGTGTAAAAGGGGCCTAAGAGACGGAGAGCCCAGTAAAAGTCTTACTTTAAGGTGCAACCATAGAAAACTAAACTTACTTGAGAGTGAAAAGGGAAAAATTGAGCTGAGCTGTTGAGAACCTTCTGACAACATTGTCTTCCAAACACCAAAATATCAAACAGATTAAGTCAACAGGATCAAGATAGAAAGGAAAATATAAATAAAGAAGCACAGATAAGACAGGCCCAAACACAAAATCTCTCTCCTGCACTCAGAAAAGTCACTAGCCGTCTCCTCTGGCTCTGAATGATCCACATGTTGAGCTGAACAAATCCCAAGAGCAAAGCCTTTCTTCATCCTGCCCAGCTAACCTGGCTTTACCACAGTACTGTAACTTTGCAGCTTTCAGTCTTTTCATCACTTCTACAAATAACAAACTTTTTAAAACAGACACATTTCCTAAAGCAATATTTTCAGACAGCTGGATCAAGATGGTGAAAGCTAAATATGTGTTATCTTAATATCACAAGCTCAACAAGAACAGTCTGTCTTGTGTGTTAGCCATGTTTGTAAGATATCCTTACCATGCTGATCTAATGGGGCAGTTGTGCTTCAGTTTGAATCAATACAGCTACCTGCACTTACTTTTCTTCTAACTGATGGGTGGTTGACACTGTCAAAATGCTTTGAAGTACTCAGCCGTACTATGGCTGGACGGATCCTGTGCTGCTACTCAGCTGCTCTCAAGGACAGCTCAACCACAACCATCTCCACTGATGGGTGTGGTTTGACATGTTCTGTTGCATTTCTACATCCAAATCCCATCCAAATATTCAGAATCATCAAATGTCATCTTTCCTTCCCAAACTATTGTATTCTGGGCTGTAATAATTATTTTAAACAACTGGGGCTGTATTCACTTACCAACTTAGTACAAAGAGTTACTCCTAGTGACAAAATTAAAAAAAAAAAATACTACTAAGAATTTTCTTAGAATATAAAGCTAGATTCTGTCAAAAGCTATTAACAAAGCATCTCAGCCCTTATGTGAGCTCCTACAGTTAAAAATTGTTTGGAGAAGAGAGGAGGATTTTCAAGGTCCTCAAAATTCTCTTAAGCCAAGGAGAAAATGGCAGAAAGGCAAAGAGGAAGGAGAAACATTCTCCAAACGCTGAATGACAGTGAGGTAATCACATGCTACAAATAACTTGGTGCAGGGAGAATGTTTGTGGACGATAAGCCACTCACCATTACGGCAGAAATAAAGTGATCACAACACCATGATTTTATTAACTCTAAACATGTTACAGTGCAGCAGTGTGATCACACAAACAGTGCTTTCACACTGTCATATTTTGATGCAGTTCATTTCATTTCAACTGAGTGTCCATACCTTACAAGCTTAAAAAAGAGTGTCCATGTGACAACTAATCACATCTATTAAAATAATCATACCTAGAAACAACGTCAACCAAACCTCTGCACAAAAGGCACCACCGCATGGGACGCTGATTTGGATTTTGTAAAGAATGTTAAAGCGTTAATGGGTTGTGATTAGTATACTACCTCAAAGTGAAAAGCCCAAATGACAGCCAGTGCCTCCTTCTCCACACTGGAAGGATTCATCAGGTAAGAGTTAAATTCTTGGAAAAGAAACTGACTGGGTCACTAATCATCAGAAGAAGTCTGCAAGAGTGCAGCTCCAGCTCTTAAATTGCTGCTCTGCTGCCATTTACTTACAAGTAAAACAGTTCACCAAAACATGAACAGATGAGATCAGACTTTTTAAAAAAATATTTTTAAAAGCACATTTACACTGCGTGGATGAGTCAAACTTGACCTTTGAACTTAACAGCTTTGTAAGAGATGCAACTACTGTGAAGAAATTTCTGCAAAACACTTGGTAGTATCCCACCATGCCTAAAAAGTGCTGAAGTTCTTCCTTAGTGATTAGAAGTGGGAACCAATCAGTAGCAGAACTTTAGCTGGAACTCAGCAAACCTGAGTCTGGCCCACTTAGAATAGAATAGATTTGAATAGAATATATCTCTATTGTCCACCAGGGTGGAAATTTGTTTCCCCCAAATAGGTGTCAGCTGTTCTCATTTAGACAAATTTACAGTGAGATTGGTCCATGCAAGATGGTCAAAGATAGCTCTGATGTGAGGTACAAGCTCTTCCCAAGCACCACTGAGACAGAAGCCGTGACATCACTCAGACCTCTTGATTAGCTCAGCCTGAAACCCATCAGTTAGGGCTGGCCTTTATGTAACAGTATGAAACCCTGTTCTGTATATTGATATTTAGAAAGAATTCCATACTCATGTTGTGAACCTCAGTCTTCACAGTACAGTGAGTAAAACTCATCTGAAACAGCCATAGAACTGAATCTGAAAGAATGTTTTTCTTCAACAGTGTTGAGGAGCACTGAAGGTGTTTCCAACAGATGGGTAAATGATGACATGAAAAATGACTCTGCTGACTTCAGTGGTGGCGTAGTTCATTCTTAAGCTGGAACCAAAGCTGAGACGAGGAGCCCTGGCTGAGATAAGAGACCACAGAGTATATGGAGTGACAGAGCAGCCAATCACCTAGAGGCAGAAGAGGACAATAGTTATGCCGGAGTGCTGGTTTTGACCATAGCTTGAAGATTAGATGGGAACAGTTCCCTCCACTGCCCTATGGACAGCCCCACACTGGCCAGCAGGAGCACTGGGAGGATTCCCAACTGGCCTGGAGTGTCAGCAGTGGTAAAAATGCAAAATGAAAGAGGTTAATCAGACAGAAGACATGGACAGTACACAGAAGAGACAAACTTTCTGCTAAAACTGTGACTGGTCAATGAATTCTAGCAGCTACTCCACTGCCTCAGATTTTTCTTTGAGCTCTGATGCTCACAAAGTCAGACTATTTTCGTGTGATGTTCCTGAATTTATTTGATTCTTTTTTTTTTAATCTTAGAACTTGAAAATGTAGAATGATCAGGAACTGCCACTCCCATTTCACCTTTCCCTTTTCAGTCACTGAAATGTGTTAAGACAGCAGTTCAGATACAGTAGAAGTCACTTATTCTTCACTTTGATCAGCGGTTCTCGCTCCCAACTGGTCAAATACAGCAGCATGAGCCGAGGCCTTATGCTCCAACTACAACACTCTAAGTACCCCTCTGGCATCAGTTTTTGATGTGTCAGTATTCGTGTCAATCAAAAAAATCACGTTTGGTTTGTTGAGAGGTTTAGGAAAATATCATGGTTTGGGTTAAAAAATGTTTTTATTTAACAGTACACTGAAAAAAAGAACATGTTGGATTTACTTGATTCAATAGTGGACATTGGTTGCACACAGATGTTTTGCTTTGGCAGCAACTTTAGCAATTGAGTTAAATTAACACAAATTATTCATAGTCAATTAACCTGTGTATTTTGTGTTGATAAAATGTGATTAAAACATGTTGTGATGAAGTAATTTGAGCTCTTGGAACATTTTAATCCTTCACAATTTTATCACTTCATTCCAGCACTATTCAATACCTTTACTCCAGTACTATTTGGTTACTTAAATACTACATGTTATTTTCACATTATGTGTTAGTATTATATTCTAGTGTCAAATACTAAATTCTCCAATGGAGGCCTTAAAACAGATTGTTTGTATTGTTCTCTTCCAAGATGGTTGCCTGTAACCACTAATACTTTTCAAAACAAAATGTCTAATTTCACTGCAGTGACAGTAGGGTAAATTGAACTGACATTACTGCTCTACTGAAAAATCAACAGAGATAATGTCAGTTTTTCAGTGTTTTGACTCAGTCACAGCATAGAAATTAAACCTTTTCTTTTGAAAAAGGTGACAGGCAACCATCTTGGAAGAGAACAATACAAACATTCTGTTTAAGGCCTCTATTGTCAAGATTAAATTACTGTAACTGTAAACAATTTGATGCAACTATTGAAATGATTTGAAATGCAAAAACATTAGTTACCATATACATTAAAATAAATGATTGCTGAAATGGCAAACACCTCTCTATTAACTTTCTTAATCACTATCATTACCCATTTTTACCCCGATTAATAATAAAAATGAACAGTTGCATGTCAAAACCTTTATTCAAGAGCCACAGGATAAACAGTGACAAAGTATGTGTCAAAAAATTCCAACACTGACCTTATTGTGACATCTTGGTTCAAAAGAGCATTCTCAGAACAAGTATTCAAAATTCTTTACTCCTACTGAAATAAACTAAACATCCCATTTCACACAACCCTGATGGAGCTATTTAGGCTGAGTACAGTTCTCTATCTCTTCACTTGTAAAGACACATAGAAACTAAAATTGAAGAATGCTGCCCATCAGAGAACTTGCAGCAGAGAGGAAGAGGGAAAAAAACCTGGCCCCATCCACACCGCAGTTACAGATTAACAGTTACAGAATAAACACTTAACAATGAACGCTGTGGTTTGTTGTGGGTTACTGATTGTTCATCTGGAAATTCAACCTCCAAAATGCAGGAGAGCAAGTGTGAGCTTTAAATGTGCTCTTACCTGGAGCTAACCATCTCACTTGCACAACAACAGTGTGCTCTCCTTACTGCAGCAGTTTTGTCTTTAAGGTTTGGGCTTTTCTCGAGAGTTGAGTCGCATCCAACTCCATTACCACCTTTTGAATCACCTCGAAAGTGTAGCGGAGCTGTGACGGGTAACTCATGTTCAAGGAGTAAAAAAGTCCAAACAGCATGGCTGTTGCAAGGGCCACGTTATCCAGATCCTGAAGAACCACCACACCCTTGATGATGATGCCAACATCAGAAAAGTCGTTGCCTGGTGTCTCCCTGGTGACGTAGATTCCCACTGTCGTTTTCTCGATGGCACTCAGTGCAGTGGCCTCAGTCATGTCCTGGTTAAAGATAAAACATTTCTTGAAGATTTCTTTTTTCAACTGATCTCTTTTGAATGCAGCATTTCTAATGCTATAGTTTATTTAAACCCATGTAAGCAGCATAGTAAATTACTGTAGCCATTCCCTGCCATGCCACCATTCACGGTTCATTGAGAGCAAAAAAAACAGACATAACTTCTAGATCAAATGACAAGGTGCCATCAAGGCTTCGTTTTTGTTTGAAAGATACTGATCCACCAGAAGCCAGGTTATGCCATTCAGACGATTGACAGGAAAAATCAGGCTGCATCTGGAATTACCAGGTGGCACAAGGCACAAGGCACCAGGCAGCACAAGTCTGCTTCTGTTGGGCCAATTTCTCAAAAAAAAAAAACTAATGTAAAGATTGAATTCTCCTCATTTTTTGTGGAAGTCGTTTTTATGTTCTTGGATGATTTTTATCATTACCCTGGACTTGCTATACTCCAGGGCTGTATCCCAGTCCCGATTCTGCCCTTGTCAGTAAAGTGTGGGAAGATGGTGGAATTTTCCTTCTTGCACTAGAATCACAAATTTGAAGTGTTTTCACACTGGTGTGACCCCTAATGTCAGAGAAACAGTATGTTTTCGCTCTGAGGCAGAGGGGTCAAAATGGGTGGTTTTTCATTTTCAAATTAAGGGGCTATGGAGAAAAAGTGGACTGTCTGGATCATGTGTGACAAGCTTAACTTTTTGTTTTAATCTCAGCACTGGAATCACTTTTCCAAATTAATAAATAGGACAAATGGACCTAAACAGTCCAAATAGGTTCATAGGGTTAAATGAATATGTTTTGAAATGTAGAAAAGCCACAATCTACTCATAAAACACTCACCACGTACTCCTGCACCAAGACATCAGGATTCTCATTCAGATAGATGCAGAGTCCTTTGATGAGGGACTCCCTTCGGGCATCAATGTCATCCTTAAGAATTATAACAAAGAAAACAGAGATATTTGAACTCAACTGCAAGATAAAAATGATGGTTCCTTTCAGTGGAATCAGGACTCACAGGTAAAGGAAGTTGAGCTTTGCAATGGATGCATATAAATCTTTTACTGTGCCATTGCAATGCATATACACTTTATAGCTAAACAATTTAAAGGTTCTTACTGTCATCATGGCAGCTATGTCTTTCAGCTTTTTGCCCTGCTCCCCCGATTGCTTTGCAAACACTCTCAGCAGACGTTCAGAGAGAAGGTCAAGCTGCGACAGAAACCTTGACTGTAGAGACATGGTTGTGATGCGCTTGAACTCTGCGTTTATCTGAAATGACATGAAATAATTTTTAAATAACAGCACAGCCCAGATTTTAGAAGACATTTCAAACCTCAAAACTACACCTGCCCGCCATATCATGGCTTGCATTGAGCATGGTTAAACATCTGGGCTCTGCTACAGAATATTTGGAAACACATCCTAATGCAGTCAAGCATTACTTTCACACATTAACACATTATCTATGACACAACTAGTCAGGGAACCTTTTTTTAAATTACCTCCATTGCATCAAAAAGAGCTGGCCATCTCTCTTGTACACTGCTGATCATGGGAGCATCACAAATGACTTCTTGTCTTCTTAATGCAAATGTTCTCTTCATTTTAGCCCTAATTGTCTCTCTGTTGTTGCACTTCTGGACATCTGAAAGGAGTTCGACCCTCATCTTCTCAAGGGACTGTTCACTTTCTCCGAGTGGAAAAGAGGGGCAGTAATCCACTTCACCCCTCTTTGGTCTCTTAACGTGAAAAGCAGGGGAACATTTCTGAGCTGGTTTATATTTCAAAGAATTCACACATACTTCAGGACACCCTACTTTCCGAAGATGGGTGCGGTAGTTTGACAACTTGTATTTGAGGCTCATTTTCCATCCTGCATAGCCACTGGGTGAGCATTTTTCTTTTAAACATGGATGCTTCAGGATGAGTGCCTCTGCAACTTGCTCAAACTTACTGTCTGTGAGATAGACTGTGTGCTTGACTACCTCCTGGATCAGCCCCTCCAATATATCGGACTTCAGCTTTGGATCAGGGATCAGCAGCGTCCCATTTTCTTTGAAAGCTTCATTGGCCTTCTCAAGCTTAATTTCCGCATCATATGTGAAACGGGGAACACAGAACAAATCTGGCCATGAAGACCGTGATGATGTAGACTCTGGAGATGAAAGAATCACGGTGCTGTCACCAAAACTGGATGAGGCATCATCAGGAACACTGGTTGATGAAAAGGAGAAAGTGTCTTCACCTTGGTCTTGAGGTTGGCAGAATGTGTATGCAACTTTGAGTGTCGCTTTGTTTTGTATTTCTTCCATTGAAGTTAAGTTCACAAACTCGTTGCCAAAAAGTGTGTCCATGAACTGCAGTCGGAAGGGTTGCATTATTTTACACTGAGTCTTTATCTCAGTCTCCAGTTCAGCCACAGTTGAAGGCAGACCAGCAGAAATCATGACCCTCTGACTACTGTCTGGTCCAAGGATAACTCTGAGAATAGCTTGAGCTGTCATAGTCTCACTTCACTGTCTGTTAGGAAAGAATAAGAAAATGTAATTAAAATCAGTTTTATAACAAGAGGTATTGTTAATCACCAAATCTTATTTTTTACTGTTACAACACTAATACTTTTAAGAATCTAACAACTTAACTCTGAAAAAAACAGACATGCCAACATTGACAGAAAGAAATTAAGTTAGTAACAAAAACAAAAAACACCGGTTAGTGTGTCCAGGGTTTCCCATGCATATTAGTACGTGACAGTAGAGACAGCAATGTTTTTTTTTTTTTTTGACACTGTTTACACTTTTTCAACACAGTACTTCCATTCCTTTCATCACAGTCATGCATGCATGATGCTGCCAATACCATCACCATTTCCCACAGAAACAAGGTTAAACACGGAAGTACCACAAACATATCCCTGTGATAATATTCAGAGGCTGAGGAAAGCACGGGACAATACCAGAGGAAGTGCTCTACAGGCTCAAAACAGAATTGAAAAAGAGTGCTCTCCAGGGTTTCTATACATTAATTTTTTACTTTTCCACAATATTTATTCAGTTTCCAAACAGATCTTTCTAGTGATCATAGAGAACGAAACTAAGGTTCTTATTGGAGCAGTAGAACAGGAAGAGGAAAGAGATGAGAGGAAGGGAGTGGAAATAAGAAGAGAGAGCAGAGAGAAGACAAAAGGATGAGGATTAAAGAGATGAAGAGGGGGCAAGAGGCAAGAACAGAGGGAACAGAGACAGAGAAAAGACAACAGGAAGCTGAGGAGGAAAGAGATGGAGGGAGCAAGATATGGGATAAGCAAAAAGAAAGGGGGACAGATAACTAGGAAAGAGGAGAGGAGATGAGAAGGGAAGAGCAGAACAGAAGGAGGGAGAGAGAGGTGGCAAAAGGAGAGGACAAAGAGCCCATAGCCATGCATATTAAAAAATATATAATAATTCCAAAACATTTCAAAATCTAGAAATCTTGTTTTTGAGAAGTTAGTAGCTTTAGCTGGAATTGTGTGTCTATGAGAACCCTGGGCCTTCTTTTAAAGACTGTATGAACCTGTAGGCACAATGATTTTTACATTATCTTACCTAAAGACACAGATTGATCTCTTCAAGTTCACCATCCGCACACCCCCAACTACATAGGCAGCCAGTGGATACTCATCAACCAGTTCAGAGACTTCAACAAGAGCAAGTTCTCGTGCCGGAGATGGAGTCAACTGAAAGGCTCCATAATGCTCACAATACCATCCACACAGCAGTTTCAACACAAAAAATAGTCTCTGCTGCACAATGCATATTTGATGGATTTCCCCAAATTCAGGCAAGCCACCCTCAGAACCATATGCCACTATCATACCTGGTCTGTACTGTATTCCCTTGCTCCACACGTTTTTTGCAAGGTTTATTTCAGATACAGAAGGATTCCTCTGTTTAAAAGCTTGAGCTAGCTCTTCCTTCAAAACATCTAATGGGACAGTGGATACATCTGACACATCCAGCACTGGTTTATCAATATTTGGAGATGACAAGTGGTAACCAATCATAAACTGATGTTTCACAGCCAAAGACAGAGGCACATTTTTAAAGCAACTGGTGTGTTTCACAACTTTTTTAAAGAAACTATGCTTTGCCTCAAACCTGATGGTCCAAAGTCCCACGAGAGGCCCAAAAAGCTGTATTATTTGTGGGTAATGTTCTATGTAGTGGTGTTTGGGCAGCAATGTTTTTTTAGGAAACACCTCTTGATACCTTTGTCGATGATCTGAAATTTTGCTCTCAAGGTAAGCAATAGACTCTTCACTGTGAACTGGGGCAACCACTAACTCAACAATTTGTTTTAGGTCCAACAAAACCTGCCACACTGGCTCATGTTCAGGAATCTTGGAGCCAATCAGAAATGGCAGAAATCTTAACAAGCACCAGTTTTCATGGGCATTCCCCCCTATGGTTTTCCTGCTTGAAAGATTTTGTGGCAAAGTATGAGGCTTATTGGTTTTGTCTGTCCACTTGTATGGGAAATGCAGAATGGAACTGTTTATATCATCCAAGGTGATATACTTCTTTGATATCAGTAATGAGAGGCAATGTGCTATTTCTACAGGCACAATGCCTTCAAAAAGATCATGAGCAACATCAGGAGGGTAGCCACTGACAACATGAAAATGAGAAAGTGCTCCAGTAAAAGGACAGGCTCTTTTAACTCCAAAAAAGCTACTGCCACTATCTAGGGCTGCTCTGACATGGGTTTCATGCATTTCTTTTGTTCTGAGGCTGAAAGTTCCTGACCTAACCTCATGTGATTGAATGTCTGAAGTTGATGCTGTACAAAAACGACAACAGAAAGGGCCTCTAAAGTTCTCCACAAAGCCTGCTATTCCATGTGCTCCTAAATTGTCAGCAGCAACAGTCTGCACAGTACCCTTCAGTGATTTGTCCAGTTGTGGGACAAAAATGCCATCAACTTCCAAAGACCTCAGGTCGCGTATAAGGGGCTCTAAAACCTTGTCATAACCAAATGACTTTACATTGTCCGTTTTGCACAAAATGGCCAGGAAAATTGAGTACAAACTAGAATTAGACGTCATCAACATACAAAGTTATGGATAAACATAGATCTTCCCCTGACAAAAAACTATTTTCCTTACAATGCAGACTGTCCTTATAAGACCTGTACAAAATTTCTTTTCCAGTATCTGTCTCCCTTTGTGTTTCGTGATTACTAACTATCTTGTCCACAATATCTTTCCTACTCAGCAGCACTTGCAGGGATTCTAGGATGGGGATGTACTGTAATGTTTTGTTCTTTTTAACATCCAAAATATATTCAATTGGTGCAACAACATTAAATTTTGCTTTGTAATATTTCTTACGTTGATATGCAGAACTCAAAGGCCCACCCTTCTCTATGGCCTTATTTAGAGGATTTGCCGAGCACACAGAGGAGAGTATTTCCTCTATGACAGCTCTGTCAACTTGGAGCTTGTGCTTCTGAAAAATGTCCACCAGAACACCTTCAGCATGAGATTTTGAGAGACAGCCAGTTAAGTGGTGAAGTTCAACCAAAAAATCATTGATTGCTCTGGCTGGTACATTAGAAAAATGTTCTAATTTTAACAAAGCTGCTGCCAAACTATGCTCAATTACATCTGGGAGGTCATTTAGAGCATCAGCAATGCTACCTGGCTGAGCATCCTCACTAATGTCATCTTCAGAAGTATTGTGAGTAGATTCTGGGGAAGCAAGGGTGGCTGATACTACAATTCCTTGTTTAAAATCTTTTGGTGAATAAGACCTGTGTTTCCTGCTCTTGTGGGATTTAAAAGATCCGAAGATATTTGTTTCAAATTTGCAATCTAAGAACATACAAGTTACAACCTCATTTTTCTTCAAGTGTGCATTAACATGAGTCCAGTAATCCCTCTCAGACACAAGATCCTTACAAGGACACAAATGGCAGCTAAATGTACATCTCTCTGACTGATGACGATTAGTTTTAACAACATGACATCTATTCAAATGAATTAATAATGCATTCCATGTTCTAAACGTGCACGGGCAGCTTGCATAAACACATGTAATACGATAGTTATTCCCATAATGTCTATGTCTCACTCGATAATGCTTTAGAATATGGGACCTACCTGGAAAAACTGAAGGGCAGGCCTTGCATTGCCACATTCACTCACTGGATCACTTCTAGCACCATTCACTGTAAAAGTGGAAACAAAGAAGGATTAATGTCGAGTGAGGACAAAATGGTGTTTGATTCAAAAATGCATTCTTGAAATACTACACATAGAGAACAAGGTGAAGGTCTAGTCAACAGTAACAGGGTGAACCTTTAAGTCTAATGAGCATTCCTTCAACAACTTATGACCAGGAATTCACAAGGTGTAACATGGCTAGCCAGATGTGGGGCAGGGTTAAACCAATTACTATGTGCACAGGGTTAGATAAATGATAGCTATACAGAGTTCATATATTTAATGGTGCTTGAGTGATGGAGTGAACATTATTGCACATTTTTCTGATATTTTGTTCCCATACATGATTGGGGCAAAATGTCAGAAACACACAGCTAAACTAATTACATTAATCACCTGTCTGACAATATATACAGGTAAACGTGCCTATGGCAGAGATTAGAATTTAGATTTCACAAATGTATTAATGAGGTGGCCAGTGTGTGTATGCATGTGCTGAGCGATTCAATACAATCTGTAATGCATTATAAATACGGTAACTTTAAGAGCAAATACAACGTCCTATTCTCACCACAAAAACTTGAGCCCACGATCCCTCAGCTGACTCCAGGTGAAATGCAGACTTGAGTTTGGATGACAATCTGCAGCAAAACAGAAAGAAAGGGAGCGAGGGAGAGGACAGGGGAGAGGGGAGAAGGAGAGGGGGGAGATGAAGAGGGGGAGCGGGGTAGCTAACTTAATGCCGCCGTTGACATTAGCAGAGGCTGTTCACGGCCAAATCTCAATAACGCTACGGTGTAGTTAACACACAATGTAACTGAACAGTCAGTTGGCAAACCAATTCAATCAGAAGACCAAGGTATGCTAGGAGCGCCGCAGAGTTAAATCTGACATTAATGGCTCCCGCCCAAAAAACAAATTCAAATAAAACACAGCGGTGAAACAGCGCGAGCAAATAAGCTCACAGCACTTGTTTAACGTTAACGTTACATGGTGACTCTCAAGACATTAATCTACATTTGGCTCAGATTTTGACAGTATTCAACAAAAAAAGAAATAAATAAATAGAAAATCAAGACTTACCGACCAAAACAGTGGCGTACCGTACCGCGAGCCGTTGGATTTGAATGAGATGGGTGCCGTTCACTACCAACAATGCAAAG
>NW_024630879.1:0-1558 GCF_008729295.1 Plectropomus leopardus
AGGATCAATATGAGGTGTTAGGCCCACCTCTCTTCGCCAGGTCGATGGCTGTCTCTTTGCCAATCCCAGTGTTGGCTCCTGTGATGAGCACAGTTTTGTCATCCAGCCTCTCAGCAGAGGACCAGGCACCCCGGAAGATATTTCTAGGACATTGAGAAATCACTGTTACTTAACTGTGTGTGGCTCAACAAGCTGAATGGGTGTGAATATGAACAATGACAAAGCAACAAGTCACAGCTACAACAATAAAAACACCATAGTTTGCTCTCAGCGAGGCAAAGAAAACTTGAAACACTTATTAACTAATAAACAGCCAAATATTTCTTCATAAAGTAATCTAAAATAAGTTAATTTACAACCTGAGCATTACTAAAACTACATACTGTCTGTAGACAGCTGGTTTGTTTTCATGAATGTAAGGGGTCCTCACCTTATAGCCTGCATGTCACTTTACTACACCACGCAGGTGGTCGACTCGTGTGACAGCAAACTAAAAGAAACAATATTTATGAGAAAATAAATCTTAAATTTTAGATATTCAACAGCGGCGGATTCCCACAAACTTCTTAAGAGGCGTCAGCGGCTTAAAATTGGCAATGCGGAACTGTCAATANCTTAATATGTGAATTTTTGTATACAGGGTAAGTATACATCTACGAATGTGAACCACTGCATTCAAAATATTCAAAAGGCATGGCTGCTTTGCATCATGACAAAAAAAAAATGATGCACTTGAGAACTTCTGCTAAATTTGTTAAATTTAAAACACTGAGTTATAGTGGTAAATCATTTTTATTTTCCTGCATGAAATGCGATGTAAACGAGCAGGCTATTGTTTTGATATCAGTACACACAAAAACAGAAGGTGTATGCTTATATTTGCACCAAATATTTCATGATACCCATCCCAATTTTGGAACTGATAACAAAGCAAAAACTTAATTTGAGGATCAATATGAGGTGTTAGGCCCACCTCTCTTCGCCAGGTCGATGGCTGTCTCTTTGCCAATCCCAGTGTTGGCTCCTGTGATGAGCACAGTTTTGTCATCCAGCCTCTCAGCAGAGGACCAGGCACCCCGGAAGATATTTCTAGGACATTGAGAAATCACTGTTACTTAACTGTGTGTGGCTCAACAAGCTGAATGGGTGTGAATATGAACAATGACAAAGCAACAAGTCACAGCTACAACAATAAAAACACCATAGTTTGCTCTCAGCGAGGCAAAGAAAACTTGAAACACTTATTAACTAATAAACAGCCAAATATTTCTTCATAAAGTAATCTAAAATAAGTTAATTTACAACCTGAGCATTACTAAAACTACATACTGTCTGTAGACAGCTGGTTTGTTTTCATGAATGTAAGGGGTCCTCACCTTATAGCCTGCATGTCACTTTACTACACCACGCAGGTGGTCGACTCGTGTGACAGCAAACTAAAAGAAACAATATTTATGAGAAAATAAATCTTAAATTTTAGATATTCAACAGCGGCGGATTCCCACAAACTTCTTAAGAGGCGTCAGCGGCTTAAAATTGGCAATGCGGAACTGTCAAT
>NW_024630880.1:0-3088 GCF_008729295.1 Plectropomus leopardus
GTTCTACTTTTGGAGACTTTAAACTTCAGAGTTCTGGAGGGACAATAGGGAACTCTGAGTTCTCGAAGATATGATAGAGCTAGACCAGGTCTGTATCAGCCTTACTAGGGGCTGGTTCTAGGCTTCTCTAACATTTCTGTGTATGCTTTCTTTTTCCTGCAGACGTCAAGCAGCTGTTGGTGGTTAAAGAAGAGGTTCCCCCCTCCAGTGTGGACCAGGAGGATCCAGAGCCCCCACACATTAAAGAGGAGCAGGAGGAGCTGTGGAGCAGTCAGGAGGGAGAGCAGCTTCAAGGTCTGGAGGAGGCTGATATCACCAAGTTCCCATTCACTCCTGTCCCTGTGAAGAGTGAAGATGATGAAGAGAAACCTCAGTCCTCACAGCTTCATCAAAGACTAACTGAACAGATGGAAACAGAAGCTGATGGAGAGGACTGTGGAGGACCAGAACCAGACAGGGACTCACACCCAGATACACATTTACAGACCGGAGACTCCTCTGAGTTTAAGGTTGACTTCAGCGATGATGATTGGACGGAGAGCAGAGGGCGTCCGTCAGGTTTCTGTCCTGAAGTCTCTGTCAGTCAGAAACCGTTCAGCTGCTCCGTATGTGGGAAAAGATTCATGCAAAAAGGGTATCTGAAGACACACATGAGAACTCACACAGGAGAGAAGCCCTTCAGCTGCTCCATTTGTATGAAATCCTTCTCGCAGAGTGGAAGTTTACAGAGACACCTGAGAACCCACACAGGAGAGAAACCATACAGCTGCTCATTTTGTGGGAAAGCTTTTAGTGAAACTGGAAATCTGAAGGTTCACATTAAAACCCACACAGGAGAGAAACCTTACAGTTGCTCAGTGTGCGGGAAAGCTTTCATTGAAATGATTCATCTTAAGGTTCACATGAGGAATCATACAGGAGAGAGACCGTTCAGCTGCTCAGTGTGTGGGAAAAGATTTCTCTGCAACGAAAGCTTAGTTCGTCACATGAAAACTCACACAGGAGAGAAATCCTTTAGCTGCAGCTGATGGAGAGAATTGCGGAGGACCAGAATCAGTCAGTAGATCAGATTCAGATCATTTACAGCCTGATACTGATGATGAGTCGTCCTCATTGTCTGTTTTTCTAGGCTGGCAGCGATGTTGACTGATTGTCTTCAGTAAACAGTGAGTCTTAAAAGACAGCAACTATCAAACCGATTCAGTGTACACACAGGAGAGAAACTCTTCACTTGTGTTTCACAGGATGATCCACACAGGAGAGAAGCTTTGATTGTGTATCATGTGATGATCCACACAGGAGAGAAACTGTACAGTGTTTGTGGCCAAAGATTCACCTCAGCCTCAGGAGTCTTTCATAAACCAACTTTGAAATAAAGCTTCTGTTTGAGTCCAATTTTTGTTGGAGATGAAACTGAATCAAAATATTTAATCGCCTTGTCATTCGGCAGTTTCTCTCCAGTTTAACCCCTTAAAAACAGATCTCCTGCCGTGCTGCAGGAGATAATTATGTGCATTTTCCTGATTTTACTGATCTGAAGTAAGAACCATAACAGCTGGAACATTCATTGTTTAGCAGCAGAACATACAGGCTTCTGTCTTCACCACCATCACGAGGGATGGGTCCCGAGAGCCGGTATCACCTGGTACTGCTACGTGACTGGGTTGGTTCGCAAGTACTGATAAGCTCTGTGACAAGTGAAATATGTGTGTGTGTGTGTGTGTGTGTGTGTGTGTGTGTGTACACACATGGATGTGAATACGCAGCAGTGAGGTCAGGTCAGTCCCTGGTTTGCGGTGCAGAGGTCTGAGGTAGCTGTCGGCTGTTTCTGCGTGGTGACGTCGGCGGAGCGAGTGATGAATCCATCATGACACTTTTTCACTCTGCTCATTTAGAAGATCTCAAAAACTAAATAACAGAGTTCAGAAACCGTCTATAGAAGGATATCATGTTCAGTGCTGATGAACCCAATCTGCAGATCCAAAAAATAAACTGAAAAATAAATCCAGATCAGTTCAGGAGCGCTCGGCTCTCAGAGTGTTTTCTGCTTCACCTCCAGACTCCGGCTGAAGAGCTGAAAATATTCGACATGATTGCTGACACTGAAACGGATACAGAGCTTTTTTTCGGGGCTCACAATCAGCAGTAGGGGCGGCGTTTCAGGGCGCCGTGCTGCGAGCGTTTTCTACACGGTACTTCTTTAAACGTGTTTCAGTCCATGAAAAGCTTTTTCACATTAAATTAAATATATTGAAAATAAAACCTTTTCAGTCATATCCATCTCTGAATCTTTCTGCCTGGACGTTTTTCCGTTTGTGTTTCATTTTGTGGAATTTGGAAACCCAGCAACAGTTTGAGACTGACAGTTCGAGTCTGTGATAAATGCTCAGATGTTGCTGAAAACAATCGACCCCAAATCTTTCAAGAAACCACAAATCCTCAGTCTTGTTCTTAAAAACTATTTAACGCATCTCTTTCTTCCCCTCATAAATAATGAACAGTCCCTCAGCTCGCTCTGCAGGATGTTTTATTCAAACAGACGAACATCATCCACTGCTTAGAGACCACATCAGACCTTCAGGACCAGGAGGACCAGATGGACAGCGTCCCTCCACACCAACATCCTCCTGCTGCAGCAGCCGAGACGCTGGCCAGTCCAGTCGGTGCTCAGCCCGTCCCCAATGAGGACAAACCCCCTGGTTGCCTCAGTCCAGCTTCCAGCAGATGGGAGACTTGTGGACTTGATCCAAGTCCGAGTCCTGGATCATTGAGACAGAGCGTCTGGTCTCTGGTCTGGAGCTCCTGTGCTGCCGAGGACCGTAGTTTGACCCGCTGACCTCTGGATCCAGCACCACAGAGAGCTGGCTCAGCTCTGCCGCCAGATCCCATCCATCAGGACCGTCCAATTGCCACATCATGTCCATCAGGACTGTCCAAGGAAGAAAGAAAATAAAAAGGTAAAAAACATTTTTTCGTTCTTTGTTCTGTGTTGTTTTTTCCCTCTGTAGGGTGTTTTTTTTTAACCCTTTGTCCTGTCCTCAGCCCTCCTGTTCCCAGCCCTCCTGTCCTCAGCTCTCCTGTCCACATC
>NW_024630881.1:0-4398 GCF_008729295.1 Plectropomus leopardus
ATGTCGAATAAATGACCAAAAATGACATACTAGCATAGCGAAAAATGTCAAAAATGAACATGTCCCAAAGACAGCTGAAATCCACATAAAATAGTGTGCTAAAACACCCCAATAGCATAGAATGTTGCAAAAACCAAACGAAAATGCCAAAGTATAGCATGGCGAAAAACGTCAAAATTTGACGTCCCCCAAAAAAAGCAGAAAATCATATAAAATAGCGTGCTGAAACACGCCAGGGCCTAGAATTTTGCAAAAATGTCCCAAAACACCATAATATGGCATGTGGAAAAACACACAGAAAATGACACAGTATAATATGTCTGTTGAGAGTCCAGCCAAAAATGGAAACTTGGATCCAGATCCTAACCCAAGCTGTTCATTCCCCCTAAAGGAAACTAACCCCTTCATGAACATGCAAACGGCCGCACCCTGGCTTATGAGCATGTTTTACATGTTCATTAATCAGCAGCAGCAGCAATCAGTGACAGGAAAGCACATGAGGAGAGGTAGAAACTCCCGGGCAGCAGCAGGTGGAAGCTTCTATTCGAACATGCCATCCCAAAGCCAGCCAATGAGGAAGGACGGAGAGTGGGGTGATGACGGGATGGACTTCCAGATAAAGAGGAACAGCAGATCACTGTGTGTGCTATTTGGGGCTTTTTGTGCTTGTGTGCTTCTGCTGTGTTGTTGTTGTACGTAACTCCTGTAAAAGGGAGCGAGGAAACTGTTGCTTTTGACATTTTTATCTTTGAATAAAGCCTGCCTCAAGCAGTTTTAACCTTTTTCTACCATCCCTTGGTGTTCACCTCTTCATCTCTCAACAAGACAATAAAGAAACAGATTGCTGGATGAAAGCAAACTTTTTGTTTGCTACTTGGCTTTGATCGACCATGAGTGAATAGAATCTCACAAAAAAACCAAGGGGGGGTAGTAACAGAGGTACTCCGAGAGCTGCCCTGGATCCCCCAAGAGGAGACACACAGGAGATGCGGACAGGGAAAATGTCAAGATTTGACGTGTCCCAAAAACTGTTGTTGCAAAATCTATGGTGGCCTTGAAGTGCAAAACACAAAGAGAAATCACAAGCACATCATAACACAAGCACAAATCACAAAACACAACCTGTTAGAAGTTAATGTTGCATTTTCTGATTTAAATTGTGTTTTCTTATTAGCATTTGTATGTTCTCCGATGCACTTCAGGGCCACCGTAGCTTTTTGGCCATTTTTGGCCGTGTTTCCTACTTTGTATACTATAACGTGCTTGCACAAGCTATAATATGTTGTTTTTGGCTATTTTTACGACGTGTCAAAATTTGACATTTTCGACAGGCTGTACTAATTGCGTTTTTGGCCAGTTTTTTGGCATGCTAAATTGTGAAGTTTTTGGACTCTTTCTGCGTTCCCCCCGCTGCCCCTCCCGGAGCCAGGCCTGGGGTGGGGCTCAGTGGCGAGCGCTTGGTGGCGCAGCCTTTACCCATGGGGCCCGGCCGGGCACAGCCTGAAGATGCAACATGGGACCTCCTTCCCATGGGCTCACCACCCATAGGAGGGGCCAAAGGGGTTGGGTGCTATGTGAGTTGGGCAGCAGCCGAAGGCGGGGACATTGGTGGTCTGATCCTCAACTGCAGGAGCTAGCTCTGCTAGCTTCGACCATGTCCCGGGGGAGGCGGGGGACATTGAGTCTGAGTGGGCCATGTTCCGTTCCTCCGTTGTTGAGGCGGCCAATCTGTGCTTTGGCTGCTTTTGTCAGTGCCTGTCATGGCGGCAACACCCGAACCCGCTGGTGGACACAGGCGGCCTTCTTGGCCTGTGAGACTCCGGAGGCAGCAGACGGGTACTGGCAGGCCAAGTGGAGGCGAGAACCCTGGCGTGGGAGGAGTTCGGTGAGGCCATGGAGAACGACATTCGAATGGCTGCGAAGAGGTTCTGGACCACCATCCGGCGTCTCAGGAGGGGAAAGCAGTGCTCTGTCAACACTGTGTATGGTGGGGACAGTGCGCTGCTGACCTCGACTCGGGACGTTGTGGATCAGTGGAAGGAATACTTCGAAGAAGACCCCCTCAATCCCACCGACACGCCTTCCAGTGAGAAAGCAGGGCCTGGGGACTCGGTAGTGGGCTCTCCCATCTCTGGGGCTGAGATTGCTGAGGTGGTCAAAAAGGTCCTCAGTGGCAGGGCCCCGGGGGTGGATGAGTCTGCCCGGAGTTCCTTAAGGCCCTGGATGTTGTGGGACTGTCGTGGTTGACAGAACTCTGCAACATTGCGTGGACATCGGGGGCAGTGCCTCTGGGCTGGCAGACCGAGGTGGTGGTCCCTCCCCCTACAGTGTCCCAACTATAGGGGGATCACACTCCTCAGCCTCCCTGGTAAGGTCTATTCAGGGGTACTGGAGAGGAGGGTTCGTTGGATAGTTGAACCTCGGCTTTAGGAGGGGCAATGCGGTTTTCGTGCTGGTTGTGGAACTGTGGGCCAGCTCTGGACCCTTGGCAGGATCCTTGAGGGTGCATGGGAGTTTGCCCAACCAGTCCACATGTGCTTTGTGGACTTGGAGAAGGCATTGGACTATGTCCCTCGGGGGTCATGTGTGAGGTACCCCGGGAGAATGGGGTATCGGATCCCCTGATACGGGCTGTCTGTTCCCTGTACGACCGCTGCCAGAGCTTGGTCCGCATTGCTGGCAGTAAGTCGAACTCATTTCCGGTGAGGGTTGGACTCCGCCAGGGCTGCCATTTGTGACCAATTCTGTTCATGACCTTTATGGACTGAATTTCTAGGTGCAGCCAGGGCGTTGAGGGGGTCCGATTGAGTGACCTCAGGATTGGGTCCCTGCTTTTTGCAGATGATGTGGTCCTGTTGGCTTCATCAGGCCGTAACCTTCAGCTCTCACTGGATCATGTCACAGTCGAATGTGAAGCAGCCGGGCTGAGAATCGGCACCTCCAAATCCGAGGCCATGGTTCTTAGCCGGAAAAGGGTGGAGTGCCTTCTCCGGGGAGGATCTCCTGCCCCAAGTGGAGGAGTTAAGTACCTCGGGGTCTTGTTTACGAGTGAGGGAAGGATGGAGTTGGAGATCGACAGGCGGATCGGTGCAGCATCTGCAGTAATGTGGACTCTGCACCGATCTGTCGTGGTGAAGAGGGAGCTGAGCCAAAAGGCAAAGCTCTCGATTTAACCGGTCAATCTCCTTTCCTACCCTCACCTATGGTCACAAGCTTTGGGTAGTGACGGAAAGAGCAAGATCGCACGTACAAGAGACTGAAATGAGCTTCCTCTGTAGGGTGGCTGGGCTCTCCCTTAGAGATAGGGTGAGAATTTCAGTCATTCGGGAGGAGCTTGGAGTAGAGCCGCTGCTCTTCCGTGTTGACAAGAGCCAGATGAGGTGGCTCGGGCATCTAATTAGGATGCCACCCTGACTCCTCCTTGGTGAGGTGTTCAGGGTACGTCCCGCTGGTAGGAAACCCCAGGAAAGACCCAGGTCACACTGGAGAGACTATGTCTCTAAGCTGGCCTGGGAATGCCTCGGGATCCCCCGGAAAGAGCTGGACGAACTGGCAGGGAGAGGCTTCCCTGCTTAGGCTGCTGCCCCCGCGACCCGACCCCAGAAAAGCTGTTGGATCGATCGACATACTATGTTCCCACTTCGTACACTATGGCACGTCTCTACAAACTATAATTTTTCATTTTCAGCCATTTTCACGACGTGTCAAAATTGCACGTCTAAAAACCTGCTGAGACGCACTTAATATAGCATGTAAAGACACGTTATAGTATACAGTGTGGAAAAAATATCCAGAAACGGCCTAAAAAGTCATGAAATAGCATACTGAAAAAAATGACCAAATAAGAAACACTATGGCAAAAATGTAAATATTTGACATGTCCAAAAAAAAAAAAAGCTTGAACCCACATAGTATTGCATGTAGATGCATATTATAGCATATAGTGTTGAAAGAAAACATTCAAAAAGTTCATAAAAAGCCATAAAATAAAATGTTGAAAAAATGACCAACAAAGATAGGTGAAAGTATGGTAAAAATGTCAAAATTTGACATGCCAAAAAGCAGCTCAAAACTACTTAGTATAGCATGTGGAGGCATATTATGGTATGCAGTGTTGAAAAAAAACCTGTCAAAACGACCCAAAAGACATAAAATAACATGTTGAAAAATTGACCGAAACAGAGCAAGGCTATAGTATGGCGAAAATGTCAAAATTTGACATGTCACAAAAACTGCTGAAAACCACTTGGTATAGAAAGTAGAGGCATGTTATAGTATACACTGTTGGAAAAACATCAAAAAACGTACTAAAAGGACATAAAATAACATGTTGAAAAACTGACCAAAAAAAAAAAGCAAGGCTATAGTATGGCGAAAATGTCAAAATTTGACATATCC
>NW_024630882.1:0-13256 GCF_008729295.1 Plectropomus leopardus
GTGTGTGTGTGTGTGTGTGTGTGTGTGTGTGTGTGTGTGGAGGAGGATCCGCAGGTCAAAGGTCAGCAGAAGGAGGACTCATAACTCCCCCATAACTCACTCACCCCCCCCCCCCCTGAGACCTCAGCCTCCCCCCTCCGTCTGATCTTGAAAACACTCCCCGCTGTGTTTTGCCGTCAGTCTCCTGATTCAGGAGCTGAAACACATTTGTTCAGGTAGTTGAGTTCTGAGGTGCTTAACTTGATTATTTCCATTTTATTTTGCTTTTTTCCGGACTTCATTTATTTGACAATTTTATTTACATTACAGATTATTAATACAAAATATAATCACAAATATATGCATCCATCTTCTTCTGCTAATAAATGATGATGTATTAATCAAGCAGTATTACACTTGAGGATATGCATTAAGTTCAGTGATGTGGTCAGGACCGGGGGGGGTTGTGCCAAGGTCTGAACGGCGTGACTGAGGTGCTCAAATGGCTTTATTGCACACCCTCAAGTGTAATATTGCGATTATCCACCTCATTCGAATTCCAATTCTTGTTCTTAGAAACTATTATGGGCTCAGCTTCCAGTGGGATAGCGTCAGTTACAGTATTGCCGTTTTCCCACTGAAAAAAGCGCGTGCACACAGGTTTTTCAGACATGGGAAAGACATAGGCAGGAGAACAGGTAAACAGTAGACGGCATCAGAAACAGAAACAGAAGTCTGACAACTTTTCAGTGGTTTCTTCCTTTCCCTTAATTAAAAAGTGGCAAAGTAATGAGTCCTAAAACGAGGGAGTCCGTTAACTTTTTGCACTTCTGGTTCCCTCGTCTCAAAGTCTCTGGGTTTTTTGAACGGGTTTTTGGTAAAATGCCTTACATAAGTTCTGTGGTTAACACAGACTAAAGATATTTAGACATTTTGTTCTGCAGATTTTCAACTCTTAAGGATTTACTTGTCTTAAAAAAGGCAGTTGGATAAATCAGACTCCAGTGATTGTTGTTACCAGACACAGAAACGCTTCCACTCGCCACCTTTACAGCTTTACAGAGTCGCACTTGAACTTGTAGATTTTTCTGTTTAGAATATTTGTCAATTGTTTTAACGTGTTTTTACAATATTTGTAGTAGTGATGTTTAAGTCAAAACATGACACTTTTCTCACACTCACATCATGAGTGCATTTTTTTGCAATGAAAAATAAATGACGGATAACTTCTGACTCTGTTAGAAGTAGAATTCTCCCAATCACGCCATTCGTCCTCAAACCCTCATCCACGCTGTGGTCAGAGATATTTTTCCACAATCGTCCTCCCATCGCTTCGTCATGGCCGGTGGAATCTGCCCCACTTCTGCTGCTGTGGAGTTTTGCCTTGTAATCGGCGGTCTTACAAATTTTCGGCAGGTTCTGATTTGCTCAGTGCTTCGGTCTGTCCCGGCTTCCTCCATTTTTTCATGGACTCAAAAAGGTTGTTATTGTTTATTTCTTATCATCAATGCATCCCCGATAAATTCAGTTCTTTAAGAGTTTGGATTTTTTTAAACTCGGCTATAGTCCACTTGGGCTCGGATGTCTCCGTCTTCTGGAAGTGGAGAAACGTACGCCGTCACATCCCATTACGTGAGGATGGACGGAGCAGAAAGAATCCCGCCAGAGTTGAATCAGCTTCACGGTTTACTTATACAAATTTCCTTTTGATCAGTTTATGAAAAGGGTTAAACTCCCCCTCTGCAGATGACTGTGGTTTTTATATGGATCATGTTAAAAGTGCAGTAACTAATTACTTTCTTCAGGGAGTTATTAAGTAAAGTAATGCAGTACTCTTTTTGCTGTGTTGACTACTTTTAACAAACCCTGGTTCGTTTCCTTGGATAGTCCATCACATTTGGGGTGTTGTGAAACTTCATTTGAAGTCTGACACGGACCAAACGAGTGAAACCTGGAACAGTTTATTTGTGGTGCGAAAGAAGATGAATCAACCACAGCATTTAATGAGAGGAGACCTGATTTTAGCATCATTTCAGAACTAAACCAATAATAAATCCATCTACTGACTGTGAAATCTGTCCGTGATCTCGTAATTGATCCTGATGAAGACTAGTGCCGCTGTGATGGACATGTGCATCTGCCTAGCTGCACGTTAACGTTTTTATATATTATTAGTCAATAATATAGTCAGATTTGTCTGGTGATCAAGTGTTTTCCAAAAGGTAAGCTTATTAAAACATACCTGCATTCAACAATAGGACAAGAACATCTAACGGGTCTCTCTGTCTTCAGTGTCGCTGCAGAACTCGCTCAGAGGCCGACATATAATGACCCGATCAATGACCTGATCAAAGACCTGATTAATGACCTGATCAATGACCTGATCAATGACCTGATCAATGACCTGATCAAAGATCTGATCAATGACCTGATCAATGACCTGATAAGACGTGTTTTCCTCTGTCGAGCAGCTGCTGAAAAAAGCCTTTTCTGAATTTTCTTTTGTAATGTGCGAGCAGAACAAAGGATCAATACTGATGGCACCCGCAGCAGCTCAATAACGTGATCGATTTGCTGTCGCCCGATGATGCTTACAATCACTTTCTTCTGTGTGAGCTCTTTGAGACACCAAAACGTAACATAAACATAATCACACGATGACCATCGAAGTGCCGCATGAACTTCTGGCAGAGTAGGTCCTGATGCTGCAGGATGACAGACGACGAAACTGTCCAATCAACAGTCGGCCGTCAGTCAGCAGAACCGTACGTTTACTCCGCCTGGTTTCTTTGAAGTGAGAGCGAACAAACCCAACTCCTCCCAATCGAACAGAGTCCCGGACTATTACGTGTGAAACTACCTAAATGTTTACTGCAGCGGGATGCTGGACGGTGGAGACACTTGAATCGTCCTCAGACAAAAAGACAAATATGTTTGGGGATCACTGATTGGTGGATTTACAGTAGGATTTGTGGCGTAAATCCACAGTGGGTGAGTTTAACTGAACACAGGTTTAAAGTGCAGATTTCTGCTTGAAAGTCAACAGAGATATTATTAAAACGTGGAATTTGGGATCATAAAACAAAAGAGCTGTAACTGTGAAATATTTTAAATGTGCGGATATAAATCAGATGTGTGGTTACTGATACATGGAGTAGAATCTGTCTTTATTATATTTATTTTATTCATCATATCTGATGTGTGTGTGAGGCATCTGCCCCTCTGTGACAGCACGTTACGGGACATGAAACTGGTCTGTTTCTTCAGCGGTTTTATTCTCAGCTGGATGTTTCTGGAAGGTTCCCCCGAGCCGGCTGAATTACTGCAACCTCGCTCCGTTTGTTTTGTCAGAAATCCACGGCGGACATCTTTGTTTATATGGAGACCAAACGGGAGTCGAGTTTCCATCTGGTTTGATAATCAGTCCAGTGTGTGTTCACACACACACACACACACACACACACACACACACACACACGTCAGAAGCCGATCTCCATCTGTTTACATTTTACTGCCGGTGTGACGGAGCTGCAGGAGCTCTGGACCTCTGTCTCCACACGAGACATTGGACTGTATTAAAGACACTGCTGAAGACACAAAGACACTGAGAGACATTGAGAGACACTTGAGATAAACAGAGACACTTGAGATAAACAGAGACACTGAGTGAGACACCAAGACACTAAGAGACACTTCAGAGACAGAGACACTGAGAGACAGACACACTAGACTGAGACACTTCAGAGACACAGACACTGAGAGACAGACACACTAGACTGAGACACTTCAGAGACAGAGACACTGAGAGACAGAGACACTAGACTGAGACACTTCAGAGACACAGACACTGAGAGACAGAGACACTAGACTGAGACACTTCAGAGACAGAGACACTAGATTGAGACACTTAAGAGACAGAGAGGCTGAGAGACAGAGAAACTTGAGACTGAGACATGAAGAGACAGAGACGCAGAGAGACTCTAGACACTGAAAGACACAAAGACAGGGACTTCAGTCACATTTCCCACTCTTAATGTGAGGACAAATAATCTTTAAAGAAACTGCAGCTTTTGTTCATATTTTTCCAACGAGAATAATGAGAAACTTCGTGGAGTCTTTAAGTTTCCGTACACTTGTTTTTATGTCCATTTTCCTGTTAAATAATCTGAGCTAGAAATCAGAGGAAACAAACCGCTGTAACACTGATTTTAAACACTGATCTTTCCGAACTGTAAATCAGAGACATGATCAGTGAATCGGTGTAAAGTTTCCTGTGTGATGGTAGTTTTGTGGATGAAATCAGATCCAGACTGAGAGAATAACTGCTGTCGTACACGACGAGCTGAAAACACAATGAGGAGAGAGAAACTGTCCTCACACCGACACGGGAAACATTTCATCATGTTTTCTGCCGAATCACTTCTCATTTCTCTGCAGCTGTTACATAACTAATGTTCAGTGGAAATGAGACTTCACTCAGATTTTATTTGACTGGCTTTATTTCCAGTGAATCTGGACTCTGCTTATTTTAGTTTCGTTTGCTGGGTGATCTTCAGGTGCAGTATATGATGGATATCAAGTGCCTGCCATTAAAGCCGCAGAATTTGGGGTCAAAATACAATAATCGGAGGCCAGCTGATAAAAAGTGGAAACTTTAGTATTGATGGATCCGTTCGCTGCTGCAGGTGTTTATACTGTATATTGTAACGTGTTAGGGCAAGGCGATATGGCTTCAAATCAAGACTACCTTGCAGTACACAAAATATATCTCAGTATTTTTAAATGTCCTTGACACTGATGGTAACTACTAAAATTACACTTGGGTCAAACCTTAAGCCCCTGTGATACTGATAGTTTATGTGGGTCTTCTGGTCATTCTGGTCTTGACGGAGGCAGATTTGTGATTGTATTTATGTTTTTTTATGTTAAAAGTTTAAAACTGAAACCTGTGACTTAGTGAATGTTGTCACAGTAAATCTTAAAAGTTTTTATTCACGTCACACGAAAAAAAAAGCAGTTTTCATACAGAGCAGCTAGTGTGATGAACTCTGTGTTTTCTGATGACTGTGAAGTCCTCTGTTAGAATTGAGGATATCGATTTTTAAAAATGATGTGGTTAAAGTCGAAACCTGTGGCTCTGTGACGTTTTATTTTGTAGTGAGCAGGAAGTGCGGTCCCTGGTGGCGTCTCCCGGGGCTTGTGTTTTTCCTGGCAGTGGTTGTAGGTCCCCCGACAGGCGTCAGCGCTGGCTGCAGATTCTTCTTCTCTCGGAGGAAATGAGCTTTATGAGCCCAGACGGCTGAGCCACATTTATTATGGAAATCTCTACAGGAAGTCACGAAGGGCTCCGCTCGGCTGCACGCTTCATTACAGCCCACATGTGACCAGTCCTCCCAAAACTGTTTGTTTCTGCACAGAAACTCTGGTCTCAAAGTTGTTTTTTTACTGCAGCAGTAAGAATATTAAGTATGAGCGAATTTTCTGTATTTCTTTAAAAAAAAAATTAAAAAAAACAAAGAGGACACTAAGCAATTTAACAGTACAAACAGTTTAACAAGTTAACAGTTAAACAAATATTTAAATAAAATAATATAACTTAATTCATATAGCACGTCTTTGGCAAACAAGGCAAAGCAGAAGCAAGAAGTGTTTCTTGCAGAGGCAACATAACTAAAAGAGCCAAACAATAATGCCAAAAGAAGGCCATACAAAAATTCAAGAGAATTAAACAAGAGAGAAAGAATGTAATCTTCTCAAAATGACAAGAAAACCTATTTTCCTCTCATTTTGGGGATATTACTTGCAGAGTTGCTTATCATCTTATTTTCTTCATGTTTTCAAAAGAAATTAAACTTATATCTCAAGGTTTAAATGTTTTAATACTTTTGAAATACAAGTAAATCTTCACAAGAAAACTGATGTCAATCCAGGCTTCAAATGGTTAAACCCGAGACAACATGTTAGTGAATGGAACATGGGCCAAACTAAAAACGTAGTACACGGCAAATAAATGTTTCCCAAAGACGGTTTCTGTCACTGAAGTTTGAGTCTGAAGTTTCTCTGAAGAGAAGTTTGAGTCTTTTGACCAAATCTTTTTAGAGTGTTGTCATATAATTTTGGTTTAATCAACAAAAACACATCAGTCTTCAGAGTTTTCTTCATGCACATTAAATTCTTAGGTCTCCTACGAATTTTATTTGACATGTTACCTTTTTTTATGCTTCGCTGTTATCACGTGCTGCCTGTTGATCGTTCAGCAGCTGCTGAGTTTATCTGTTAGAGCAGAAGCCGTTTGTTCGGGGAACATTTGGGGGAACAATCAGACGTTTCACATGAATTCAAATCTCTCTGTTTAAAGTAACATCATTCTGGCTCTTTTTCTCCTTTATTTGACAGATCACAGCGTAGACATGTGGCAGAGAGAGAATTATGACGTGCAGCGAGGGTCCCGAGACAGAAATTAAACCTGATCCGTTGTGGTTATGTGGTGTGCGTTGTGACCACTCAGCTACCAAGACTCTCCTCCATTATCCCCTCTGACAGCAACATGAAAAATACGGCCGACTGAATGTAACCTCAACGTTTTCAGTGGAAATATCACAAGTGACACTCCAGTTGACCCTTTGCTAAGCCCCTCCTCCCTTGGTTACTGTTGCTACAACTGACAAGCTTTCACATCTAACGTGTGAAATGTGGAGTTTTCAACTTTATCATTGAGTGATATTCCATCAAAAAGTATAACAAAATTTCTGAAAAAACTGTTCAGAAATATCAGAGAGAAGTCGAGAGAAAGGTCTACAACATGCATGTGAGAGCTGCATTCATAGGATCATTTGTTGGCGGAGTACTGACCGGGACCTGCAAGTCCGACAGCCGATACCCAAAAAGTTTAGAGGGGTGTGTCGAAGTTTTCGCCTTCCCAAAGCCAAAGACCCAAGAAGAGAGATGTCAGATATGGATAAAACAGCGTGGAAGACCACATGAACAGCTGAATCCATCAAAGATAAATAAAAACATCTTCGTTTGTTCCAAAGAAAGATGCTAACTAACATTAGCTAACACTAGCTTTGTGTGCTACGTTAAATTATTCTAAAATAAATTCTAAAATATTCTTCTTGAGTCTTCGGCTTTGGGAAGGCGAAAAACTCGACACCCCCCTAAACTTTTTGGGTATCGGCTGTCAGACTTGCAGGTTCCGTAAGCACGATGCTTCGGCATTTTGGCTCCTGCTGAAAGGTTGTCCGGGCTCCCGTGCATAGTTACGGTTGCTAACGTAGGGCTGGACAGTGGCCGTCCTGGGGAGGGGCTTCGTGAAGGGTCAGTTGAACTGATACTTCTGGTAAACTGTAAGTCATTTCACTGTAAAATAACTGGCAGAAAAATACTGGCAGCACAGATGCAGCAGTATACCGTTACTTTACAGTGAAATGACTTTACAACTTATTACTGTAAAACAGAGGTACAGTAAATCTCTTTATATACTTCTTTTCTGATCAGCCCAGAGTCGTCAGAGTGATCCGGACCTCCATCAGAACGAACAGCTTTTCCGTCTGGATGATTAAATGATGTTTACTGTCATGTAAAGTGGATTATGATGGGAAACTCTCTGTTTATGAAGTCATGGAAACAGTTCTCACAGCGCGCCGTTATTGTGCACATAACTTTATTAGCATCATTATACACAGACAGGAATTTATGTGTCTGCTGAAATATCGCTGCCAGGTTACAAGCTGCTGAGGTGGAAACGAGGTTTATAGACATTTCTCCACCTGAGGCCGAAAGCTGCAGAACTGCGAGGAACCTCAGATGAGAAGAAAAACGTAAAACAGAAGGTTCAGGTGGAACCAGACAGGAAGTGGTTCCTCATGTGTTTCCCTTTGTTTCCTGCTGCAGGGTCATCACCTACGAGTGCTGTCCCGGTTATGAGAAGATTCCCGGAGAGAGGGGCTGTCCTGCAGGTACAACCTCTGACCTCTGACCCCAGGACACACGTATTACATTTAAAACTTAAATGATAAAAACTTAATGAATAAAAAACATAACCTATAAAAATGTATTTTAAAAAACTTGACTTATTATAATGTATAAAAACTTAAAAAAAAAACAACTAAAAACTGAAAAAATAGCTAAAAAAAAGTAACTTCTTAACAACTTAACATAGAAGAACCTTAGATTATGAAAACTAAATGTATAAAAAACTTAACTATAAATACATAACTTATAAAATATCACTTACAAAAGTATTAAAAAGAACATAACTTATAGAAAACAAATTCTTAACTACAAAAGCCTTACTTATAAAAATCTTCTTTTTTTTATCTTATAATACAAAAAAACTGAGCATGTAAAAAAAACAAAAAACCCTTTCCATGCTGCAGAGACCAGAACTGCAACCCTGAATACTATCACATTTGCATCATGGGCGTTCTGCTGCGACAGTTTGCTGTGGATGAAGCCGTTCAGACCAGCAGGAGGATCACTGATTTATTTTCACGTTTGTTGACTGTGTGTGTGTGTGTGTGTGTGTGTGTGTGTGTGTGTGTGTGTGTGTGTCTCTGCAGCACTGCCTCTGGTAAACATCTACAACACTCTGGGCGTAGTCGGAGCCTCCACCACTCAGATGTACTCTGAACGAGCCCAGCTGAAGGCCGAGATTGAAGGCCCGGGAAGCTTCACCTTCTTCGCCCCGAGCAACGTGGCCTGGGCCGCCCTGCCCACAGTCAGTAACCCAACAACAACACCCGAACAACCCTAACACCACCTGGTCTTTGACTTCCCTCTGAAGCTGCAGTAACAATCAGACTTCATGGTTCAAACTGTTTGTGTCAGATTTTGCGCACGTGTAAAAAGATAGTAAGAGAGAAGTAAGAGGTCATCATCATAACATGAAGATTTCTTTTTAATTATATATTTTTTAAACTACATAATATAACCTTTAAATATTAAATATAGGAATATATTACCCATAACCATCATTAGCATAAGGAATAAAGAGAAACAGAGCATCCAAACTAATCTCAGACATAAATGCAAACATTGAGATGAGGAAACAGATACAGAATTTAAAAAATAAATAGATAAAAATAAATAGTATAACAGTGTTATAATCAGACAATATACTGTGTTTTGCATGGGCGAATATCCTCCTTTAGAAATGACTAGATGAAAACGTTGAGCTGAGAGTGTATCTCTGTGTCTGACGGTGTTGTTGTTTCCATCGCTTTTAGGAGATCCTGGACGCTCTGGTGAGCAATGTGAACATCGAGCTGCTGAACGCTCTTCATTACCACATGGTGAACCGCCGGCTGACCTCCGAGGAGCTGAGACACGGGTCGTCCTTCGCCTCCATGTACCAGGACTTCCCCGTACACATCCACCACTACAGCAACGGGGTCAGAGATTCACTTCACACACCAAGACACACCGACTACATTTATGTGCACACTCATATTCCACTGCTGTACTAATGAAACATCATACTCTGTTTGGATATTCTCAGTTAGCCATCTTTTTCTAAATTTAGCATTTTCCGATTAGGACGTGGGATTTACCGGTATTATTCAGGTTTTAGGAGCATTTTTTTGAACAGCACATTCAGAATTTGAGTCTTAGTTGGTGTTTTTAGTGCAGTTTGTTACATACAGTCTCTTTATGGTTCGCTCAATGTGCTGTACACAAATCAAAAGTTTGCAAAGCTCCAGTATGGCTCCGGTATAGCTCCGGTATAACTCCGGTATGGCTCCGGTATGGCTCCGGTATAGCCCCGGTATAGCCCCGGTACAGCCCCGGTATAGCTCCAGTATAACTCCAGTATAGCCCTAGTATAACTCAGCAGCCTCAGCAGTAACGGTTGTTCTGTATGTGGATGGTTAATAGATTTCTTCTTCTGCAGATCGTGACGGTGAACTGCGCTCGTCTGATCAAACCTGACCAACACGCCACCAACGGCATCGTCCATGTGGTCGACCGCGTTATCACCGCTGTCTCTAACAACGTGCAGACGCTCATCGACATCGACGACGACCTGGAGACGCTGCGAGTGAGTCAACCTATCCATCTGTCCACCAGTCATAGGTCAATGTAAACATGGCGTTACGCATGCTGACTTCCTGTCTCTGTCTCAGACAGCGATGGCGGCCGCCGGTCTGACTGCCATGTTGGAGAACGAGGGTCAGTACACGCTGTTCGCTCCCACCAATGAGGCCTTCGAGAAGATTCCTCAGGAGACCCTGAACAGGATCCTGGGAGACCCTGTGGCCCTGAAAGGTGACCAGCAGGAGGCGCTCTGATTTATCTGAAGCTTTAGACCAGGGGTGGGCAATATTTTTTTCCAGTGGGCCATACTAACTCCGAAAAAGTAAGTCAAGGGCCACACGATTGGACATGGAATTGAAACATGAAATATTTAGCACTGAATTATTTTAAACTACACATATTTGGTGGGAATGATTGTGTTACAGTAGGCTATTTGCCAGCCCACAATCTATGTAATTGCATTATCAACTTTTAAATTAGCCAAACATTTTGTCAGTGTTCTGATATCCACCACAGGTCACTGGAGAAACACGCCGTACAAATATGGACTCAAGGCAGATTGTTTTAATATTATCAAAACTTACTGACCATTTAGGAAATGACTGCATTAATGAATGAAGAAAATAATATTCACAGACACTACTTTTAAACAAATACATGATCATACTCATGAATATTACAATTAACTACTCAATTAACTACTCTGGTATAGTGAGACTGTTCGATTTATGTAGACAACCCAAACTTTAACAGACCTGCATCATTCAATGGAGAAAATATTAGGCTAACATCTTTTGTATAATTGTATTTAGGAAGAAACACACAACTCCTTTGAATTACAACTGTGAGAAATGACTGTGCATCTTGAAAAACATTGCATCCAGCTGTTGTAACTAAATTATTACATTTAACTTTTATTATTTACATTTAACATTTCACACTGTTTTAACAACTATGGCAGTCATCACGCTGCAGATTGATAGTGCACACATTGTGTCTGTACCCAAGGAGCTCCAAAAAGTCCGAATGGACCCGCGTATGCGTCACAGCTGTGTGCGCACGCCCAGTACATAAGATTTGTCTGCAGTTAATGGGAACAATGCAGATGGTCGCCTCTCTTTGCAGGACCATCAAAGTCCGGCATCATTTGTGATGTTGCAGTGCACGGCACAGAGGACAGATGTTCATCCGACAGCCGTGATCTGTAACGTGACTTGTTGTAGTTCAGCACAGAAAATGTTTGTCTGCAGACATAGGTGGATATAATCAAAACAAGCAACCCTGTGTGCATGCCCGCGCAGGTTCGGGAACCACGTTTGGTTCGGTGAGCCATAAAAGCTCTCCAGTGTGGAGGTGCTGAACTTCTCTTTCAGAGTCAGATCGCACTGGATTTCAGTCAGTTCGAGTTGCACATCTGGGGACGCTTTCTCACTGTCGAATGAAAAGGGAGTGGGCACCAGCCCCGGTTCTGGTTCATTCTTCTTTAAGTCCAAGAAACGGCGGTTGAACTCAGTTGGAGGTGTGTCAGAGTAGTGGAGTATCTGTCAGCGTGTCAGGATGGCACATCCAGTGTCGCCGGCGTTGGGAAATGTGTGGAAACTTTGAGCACTGTCACGTGTGAATACAGCTCATCCACAAATGCGTTCTTGCCCTGTAAATTCACATTTAGGTTGTTTAAATTGCTCAGTACATCCACCTGAAATGTAAAGTCACACATCCAGTCCAAGTCTTGCAACTCTGTAAACTCTTCTGCTTTGCCTACATTCCCCAGAAACGTCACGATCTCTCCTCTGAACACGATGAAGCACCTTCTCCGGGCTCAGCCAGCGAACGCTGGAGTGGTGCAGCACGTCCGTGCGCTCGGCTCCACTTTCCTCCGGCAGTCGGTTGAGCCCTTGGGCCCGGGTGAAGTTTACAGGTTTTACCAGCGTTTTGATGACATGATCCGGTTGCAACACAGATTTACACAGCGAATCTTGGTGAATGATGCAGTGTAGGAAAATCTAATCTTTCATTTGGTTCTGTATCCTCCGCAAAAGCCCAACGATCTTACCAGTGACGTTCGAAGATTCATCAGCGGTCGTAGAGGTCACACCCGCTCGTTGTCCCGCTCATCGTTTCCATGGCAATAAATTACTCCACGATTTCAAAGTCATCATTGATCCCTCGTATGAAACTAAGTAGCTGGGCGATGTCTTTGATAGCTGTGCTCTCATCCAGAGCAAAATACATGAAGTCAGCTGCTGTTTTCAGCAGTTCATCAGACAAGTCTTCATCAATCACTTCCACACGCCTCGTAACAGTCCGACGACACAGACTGATATTTTCAAATTGACTTTTATTGTCAGGGCAGAGGATGCTAGCAGCCTCAACCGTACAGTCTTTCAAAAACTCACCCTCAGAGAGCGAGCTGCTGTGTTTGGCTAGCCTATGAGCCAGCACGTAGCTAACGTTTGTGACTGTCTCTTGTATGGCCGTCTGCTTCGTTAAAAATATTTTGTCAGGCGGTAAAATTGGAGGACAATTTCAGGGCCCTTTTTTCTCTCTCCCGCACTGATAGGTTTTTGGCATAGTTCACATGCTTGGTAGAAAAATGTCTCTTAATATAATATTCTTTGAAAACAGACATTGTGTTTCGGGGTCGTAGATCAAAGACGATGTACTCATTCACCTCCAGAAAAGATTTTGCAGGAATCTTTTTTTAAAATTTTATTTTGTCTTTTGTGAACATCGCGGGCCAGACTGGGACGGCCCACGGGTCGGGTTCGGCCTGCTGGTCGTAAAATGCACATGTGTGTTTAAGACAGACGGGACACCTGATCGACCTGACTGCTGTCCTGCTGTCTATCTTTCCACCTGTCCTCCTGTCTACTTGTCCTCCTGTGTACCTGTCCACCTGTTCTCTTCTCCTCCTGTCTACCTGTTCTCCTGTAAACCTGTATACCTGTTTTCCTGTCTACTTGTCCTTCTGTCAACCTGTCCTCCTGTCCCCCCTTAGACCTACTGAACTACCACATCCTGAAGCACATGCAGTGTGCCGAGTCCATCGTGTCAGGGTCTCCGATGGAGACGCTGCAGGGGACGGTGCTGGAGGTCGGCTGTGACGGAGACCAGATGACTCTGAACGGGAAGGCCATCATCACCAGGAGGGACCAGCTGGGGACAAACGGAGTCATCCACTACATCAACGAGCTGCTCATCCCCGACTCAGGTACTGATACTACCAACAATACTACTACTAC
>NW_024630883.1:0-1891 GCF_008729295.1 Plectropomus leopardus
GAGATGTAGATCCTCACTGATCTCAGGCGAACCGGAGCACCCCGGAGAAAACCTGTACGTCAATCTGCGTTCGCTTGCATAAAACCAGCCCTGCTTCTAGATCTGCAGATGTTAGAGAAGAACCTGCAGAATCATGAAGCAGCAGCCGGCAATGCAAGCAGAAGACAGACGGACTAAATTACTGGGAGCGAATTAAGGAGGAGGTCAAAATACATTTAAGGTGCACAGCTGACCACATTTGTGGTCGACTTCTTCCATAAATTGGAAATGTTTTCCCCCAAAGTAGAGAAGAACTTGCGGATGGCGCCTCGCTTTTTTGGTGCTGGCACCAGGCAGTCTTTGACAGCGCAGGTGACAATGCTTTCAAAGGCTGCGTCCCGTAAATACATGGAGACCAGCACCATTTTTGCAGAGCCCAACTGCTTACACAAAGCCTTGAAAATGGCCTTGTGAAGGTTTCCGAAAGCTTTGGGTGTGGGATCCACGTCTACACCCTGGACCTCGGCCCACGTTCTCTCAGTCAGAGACGTGATGATGGCCGCACAGTTTTCACTGGTGTAGTCCACCTTAGCTTTCTTCATGATCCGCGAAACCAGCTGCTCCATGGTTACCTGGATCAACTTTTTGTTCTTTTGTTCTCTTTCCGCAACACGGTCCACAGGTTCAACAGGTGTGTCCATGCGTGCTGAGCCAGACTCTGTGGTGGGATCCAAAGGTGCGCTGTCCTCAACAACGACGAGCTCTGGTATCTCTGCTGGTGGCAGCGACTCAGTGCCCATGATAGCGAGCGCCATCCGTTCACTGTGGTCGTCCACCTGCGTGTTGAGCCACCAGCTCATCATTCCAAGGAAACGCCACACTTTGTCCCTTACGTTGTCATACATGTCCACATGTGATGGTGGGACCTGTTGCGGGGGGACCTCAGGTGCAGTCCTATCAGTAATATGACTGTACATCACGTCAGTCAATGCCTGGGTGAATGTCAAGACATCTTCCTTTGACATGTTCCTAAACCTGTTGAACACACAAAGCTGCTCACCAGCCTGTGTGTCGTCGTTGCCGTCTTCGCTGAGCAGAGACTCGATACTAGTTGCGAGCCTCTGCACTGACTCTCTGCTCTGTATTTTGGAGTCCCAGTGGAATGTGGTTCTAATTTGTGCCAGGAGCCGGTGTAGCAGTGCTACAGCAAAGCGCTTTGCAGAAAAAGACTTGATTTTTCTGCCTATTTCCTCCACAGACTCGCGCTTTTGTTCTGTTGTTGAGCTGTGACCTGCAGAAGCCGCCTCCTCGGAGTGCACATCAGAAATATAGTCAGCGATGTCTTCGCCAACGATGATAATTTCTAGCGAGCTCTCCGACTCGATCAGCTCGTATTCAATGTCCGGAATATCGTCTAATAGAGGATTAATGATGTCACTCAAATTTCTGTTCAGCTGATCCTGAATAAATGTGGCTGACAGCGTTTGAGTTCTTTCGTCCTCTAATGAATCCTGTGAGAAGCTACAGGATGTCTCATTTACAATCACCGGCAAGCTATCGCTGTCTGCTTGCTCGGTATTTTCCACGTCCTCTGTCGTCAGTTCTCCCAGGGAGTTTGACTTACTTCTCTGCTTCCTGGGTCGTGGTGAAAAAAAGGCTTTTGCTTTGCATGCAAAGGACTTAATCATTTCGCAAGCATGCTTAATCATCGCATTTAGCCTGCGCGGTGGAGGGATGCCCTGATTAACTTCAGGCTCTGCGGTGGGCGAGGTCGAGGAGCGAGCGGATTTAACGCTCTCAGCTACCTCTTTACCTATGAGCGCTGTTAAGCACTCAGCGCTGGCAGAATGAACTTCGCCCTTAACGCCCAGTCCATCTGCAAAACCCTGACAGAGTGTGTCGCCAAGGCTTG
>NW_024630884.1:0-4139 GCF_008729295.1 Plectropomus leopardus
ACTTTGACACTGTGAGAGATGTAAAGGTCTCAGACAGCACATTCTGCCAAATATTTCCCCTTTGTTGTCTGGTCTGAAATTATACAGCAACGCATTATTGCAACCATGTACTTGTTGTGCAAAAAGCTGCCAAACTGCATTCTCACGCTGCATACTGATCAGTGAGGAGAAAATTATCATTTGTCTTCCAAAAGGAGAAGATTCCTGCGTGCTTTTCGGAGGCAGAGATTCAGTTTCCTGCAGGTATTAGTGGTTTAAATCACAAGTTTTATCATGTTACGATGCCTACAATCGAAATGATTTCTTCTTGCTTTGCATCACTTGCCCTAAATCCGAATTACTTCCATTTCAAGGGACTAGCTCCTGCTGTCCATTACAGACGTTTCCCAGCCTGCAGCCACGACATTCTGTAAAGTTTTTGACAGCTGCAGGGTGCACGCATAGTAGCAAGGCAGTTTCTCAAAATTGGATATGCTTTGAGTTTGTTTGATTGGTGCACGCATTTTACAAGTGAATTTTGCAGCCAACCACGATCATTTAATTGTGGGAAACCAAAATTGTGATCCAGATTAATATTAGATTATGTATTCAGCTCAGTGATCAAGTTTTCCCTCAGGTATCCAGAAATTTACAAAAATATAAAATAACTTAAAATAACGAACATAGTCTTGTGCAGGAGAAATGCTTTTTGATTCTTTTTTAACCCTTTGAGACTTGGAGCAGCATCACTTTTTTCTGCTGCCTTAACTCGCTTTTCACAAGTACTTAACCTTTGATGCATATTAGTGCAATTTTACTCAAAAACATGGGGAAAATGGCAATGAGCAACTTGGCAAGAAATATTCCACAAATTCCAAGAAATAAGTAGATTTAGAAAATTATTCTTTAAAAAGCTAGGGGGAAAAAAAAGAAAAAAAGGTAAGGAAAAACTATATTTATATTTTTCATCATTACATATCTTTTTATTATGTTACAGAATTATTATAATTTTTAAGCACTTTTCCAAATCATGTCTCATGTCATCATTTTACTTTAGTTCATTTTGGTTTAGTTTGCTTTCTGTTTTTTAGACACTAATTTTCCAGTAATTTTCTTTTACTTTTTATACATTTCTTGATATTTGGGGGATATTTTCAGTAGTTGCTCACCTTTTTTAATTAGACTATAATTATCATAATTACATATTAATAATTGTGTCATAGAATTATCATTTAAGCACTTTTCTAAGTCTCATTTGCCTTATGTGTTTTTTTCTTCTTTTTTAAATACTAAGTTTTAGGTGATTTTTTTGTACTTTTTATTAATTCCTTGATATTTTGGGGATTTTTTTCTTTAGTTGCTCACTGCCTTTTTAATCATAATTATTAAAATTCAATATTTTAAATTATGTTACAGAATTATTATAATTTTTAAGCACTTTTCCAACTTTCATTTGCATTGTGTTTTTTTTGTTTGTTTGTTTTTTTTTACATTCTTTTTCTTTCTTTTTTTAATAACATTTGTTTAGTTAGTCGCTTTTCGGGGGGATTTTTTTTTTTTTTTGTTTGGTGTTTTTTTTTTCTTTTTAAAGAAATCAAGCCAATTTGCTGTGGTTTCACAGGGTTAATAATCTTGCAAACCCCTCAAATTTATATCGGGACTTCTTGGGGGGTCCAGATCCCCAGGAGGGCAACCACTGACCGAGACCACAACAAGCCCCTCAGCTTGCAAATGAGTTTACAGCTCAACTGGAAGATCATTCAGAGTATGTGTGCTGCAGCCGTGACATGAAGCGATGGAGACAGCTGAACCGATCCAAGCCTTACAGTATGCTACACACACACACACACATTACACGCATGTATTATTTATATCAAACCAACGTGCCGCATGACTCGATCTAATTGAATGAGCGTGAGCACTGAGAATAGGCCTTTTGCAAGCCACAGCCTCCTGTGGACTCTCTATGGAAAATGGAATCAGGCCCAGACTTTTAAAGGTTATGGAGAAAACCAAACTGGAACTGAAAGACAACGCTGGATTGAATATTCCTTGACGCAGAGACACGTACAGTACTGTCTGTGGCACAAAAAATGGTCCCAGAAGTATTCAGAAATATCTCTTCCTGAAAGCGTCAACAGGCTGTGTACTGTAAATAAAAAAACTGCTTATTAAAATGCAGAAAACTTGTTTAAACATACAGTACGTTTACTCTGAATTCTGTCTGTGCTACTCCAATATTATTACACAAAGGTAGTAACTTCCTGTCATGTATGTACTTTAGATTAACATGTTGATAAAGCAGATAACATTTTTCTACAGCTACTTCTCAAATATTGCAGTTATAACTGAAAGTATCATATTCTGCTGCACTGAAAACCACAACTCTTACAGATACTGAAACTGGCAACAAGTTAATTTGTTTAAGAGGCCTTTAAGGTAATTTCATTTTAAGTTTGCCAACTGAAGAATGTCATGAGGTTTTCAAATTAGATTTGAACATTTAGCACAGAGAAATAGCAGTTTTTAGGGAAGGAAAAGAGCACTGTAAGCTCTTTTACAGCCAAAATGTCTACTGAAATTGAATTATCCATCACACTAAAATATTTCAAAAGAAGTAAGATGCTTACTTGATGTAGCCTGTAAATATGTGGTGGAGTGTAACTAAGTACATTTACTCAATTGTACTTCAGTACAAATTTGAGGTACCTACTCGAGTATTTTCTTTTAAGTAAAGGACCTGAATATTCATTCTCTACCACCTATGGAGGACAGAAAATGACTTTAGTATCAATAAATATGTTTGGGTTTTGTAAATACAGTAAAATTAAATCTATAAAAATACATAAATAAATGAACAGCTAAACAAATACAAAAATAAATAACAAAAAATGACTAAATACATGTTGCAATAAACATGGAAATAAATAAATAAACAGGGAATAAATAAATATATTACTTTTAATCAATCTTTGTACGATACATTTTTTTATCTACCAGTCATTTTGTCGTTTTCTTTCTTTTTTTAAATACATTTTTTTGCACCTTTTTTTGGCTTTTTCAGCATTGTGAACTTTGACTATACTTTCACTTTTGCAATACAGGATTTTTACTTGGTACACAGTATTTTTCTCATTGTGGTTTGAGTGCTTTTACTTAAATAAGGGACCAAAATAATCACTGTTTATTACTACTAATGTTAAATCAGTGATAACACGGGCTAATACAGCTTTGAGTCTTGTTAATAGTAGCTTCAAAAACATCCCACTAAACACCTTTATAATGTGTGCTGTTAAACACAGCTAACAGTAGCATTTTACGGCAGATTGTCAGCTGCTTTTTTAGCATCTTACACGACTATAAACGCTCAATATGTATTTTTCCGTCCTTCGACACATTTGTTGCATGCTATGTTTTAAGTTTGGCTAGTTTTTTGTACGCTTTCTTAGCTAACAGTCAGATCTTTTTTAATGAAATCTTGGCATCAACACCGCGGCGCCATCATAACTTAATAACGTCGAGCTATTTTTAAATGAGAGCAAACTTTTTCGAGGAGAGGAAATCCTAAATGTCAACGACTTTGACTTTTAGCGCTTCCGAGGATAAAAAAACAAAAAGCCTGGAAACTCACGCGTATTGACGGTTGAATCAGCCATTGACGGACCGGAGCTGACCGGAGGGCTGGCGGGGATGTTTCGGGTCGGACAGCCGTTGGAAGCTGTGGTCAGAGCCGACTGTGGTCAGACTAAACTGAAGGAGGGACTACTCTCAAAGATTAACGTGTTTCCTGATTCCCAAAGAGTGGTTACGCCCTAATCTGACCAGCAGGAGGAGAGCGAGATGGTTCACTCTCTGCCACTTCCGTCTTCGTTTGCTGTCGCTAAAAAGCGGTTTCTGTTTGGAAATTTACATTTTGCGTAATTTAGAAATGTGGTGTTTAACCGTTAGGGCCCGCTTTAATGTTACACACGCTCGTACTGCTCTGCGAACAAAATGCACTTTTCAAAATCAAACTACAAAAATATTAGGCGTTTCTTTCTACTTAATTTGGCTTTAAAAAAAATTAAATCATGAATATCAAATATTATTTTTCAGAATTTTACCCTTTAAATGTCAGGTTTTTGTCATGATGCCGCTATTTTTTAGTAGAAAGAAAAAAA
>NW_024630885.1:0-3383 GCF_008729295.1 Plectropomus leopardus
GTGGTACTTGAGGAGAAGTTTGGGAAGCACTGATGTCAGGTCAGGTACAAACATAACTGGGCCATCACAAAGTTTCCTACATTTTTTTAAAGCTCGACATGCAATACATTCAAAGCAATGCAGACTTTCACAGGGGAAAATAATGTCTAAAATTATTTAATAAGTGTATTACCAAACAGGCTTTGGGGCCAGCAAGGAATCATGGAGTCTCTAAGCCAGAGCCTCTGCATTATGACACTGTTACTAACTTTGCATTTCTTGTCAAAGGGCTTTGTCATTTTCATAAATAAAAGAGCCCCAAAAGTCCTAAAAAACACTGAAGGAATACTTTTTAACATTGACTTTGAAGATGCTACAAGAATCAAAACCATCATGATACATTTTAAGTGAGTTTTTATCCCACCGGTTTATTTACAGGAACCAATGATGTATTGTACCTGCCTGGTGAGGTGTTGGAGGGCCTTTCACACATTCAGGCCCGGGGGCCCACTGTGTCATGATTCACCTATGATTTAAAAATGTTTTAATAAGGTGGTGAACAAGACCTGAACTCACTGTAAAATAATTGAGACACGCACTACTAGTCATCAAGTTAATAAATCATGTCTCTTTAGCCTGATATTAATGTAATAAATCAAATACATAAAACAATGCAAAACAGTTCAGGATGATGCAGAGATTTAAATCAGAGTTGACCTGCACAGAACCTCTGGAAACACAAGAAATATGGAGCAGCAGCAGGTTCATATGTCCAACATAAGTTCTTGGACTCTTGGGGTGTAAATCAGCTAAACTTATCATTGATTCGGTATGCAGGTCTAAAATCCCACAAAACATTCTCTCAACCTTTTACACATTCCCCTGCAGGACAGACTAATGTACCCAGGGAAGGCTTATCATGTTTCTGAAAGTGTGATTAATGTTAAAAATGTGCAAATTATTGCCTGACGTACCTGCAGGCGTATTGCTGCAGTGGGTGCTGTGGATGGTTCGGTTATAAGTGAGCCAGTGTGCGTCTGGAGTGTACAGTTCAGTGTATCCCTGCTAGGTGCAGGAGCAGGTCAGGTATTTTCATTTATGTCTAAAGAGAGAGAAAACATACAGAGTCTGAATCTTCTGTGCCTGACAGTGATGGAGAGATTACAGTGAATCGCGTTTCTGTTTTTGTGTAAAATCAGAACCCAAATAGAATCTACCAGGCTTATAAAGTGACCTGAGAGACTTTCCTGCTCCTCTCGATACAAATAAACTCTCACGGAGGTTTCTGCCCTTCTGCAATCTTGTGTATATAAATGCTGGTAAGAGCGGTAAGAGCTTAAAGGCAAATACCAGCTGAACTTTGAAAGGCACATACCAGCTTTGAAATGTGTTATTGCTGCGTCTCTGGGACAGACCGTTCAGCCTCTGTGAACACGGACAAGTCTCTTCCAAAGCCACAAGCCGGAGGAGAGCAGCGGAAAAATGTAATGTCATTAAGATGTATAACCTGGAGGTGCTCTGCGGATGCTAAATGGGAGTCTGACTCTGTGGGAAATGCTTGTCTAAACTTTACATTCAGTGGGGCTTCTGACCACAGCTGTGCTTTCAGTTTGGAGACTGATCCTCAGAGAATCACCGAGTCATCTATCAGAGTCAACTCCTTCCTAATTAATGTGTTCAAGGGGTGAAATTACACATATTTAATTTCTTGAGGCTTGGTACATAAACATGAGAAAACAGCAGTGTGAAATTGTGTCTTATTTTCTATGCTGCAGTACGTTAACAGAACCAGATGGAATATTACAGATAAAAAAAGACAGAAATCAGTCACTTGTGCCCGAAACGCTGAAGGACAGCGTCAGGTAATAATGCTGTTTGTGTCTCTTGAGTTTTAGAACACGTGCCAAAAATGTGATATTAGGAAACCAACATCTTAAAATGCCCTCTATGCTTTTCTAGATTTCTGCTTTTGATCATGTGTGTAATTCTTTCAATAACGTCATGAGAATTAAGAACGCAGTCTCTGCAATACAATTATTGTGACCATTGCAAAGTGCAATCCCATTTTTTTTATTAAGTTTTTTTTTTTTTGCACATTTCACTTAAACTATCAATCAACTTTTACTGAAAATGCTGATAATTTTGATTTCTAAGGCCTAACAACTTGTAATTGTTATTAATCCTCAAGAATATAGGCTGGCATTATTACAGTGTTGAGGGAAATATTCTGTGGGCCTCATGCTGCGACTACCCACACAAAATGATGACATGACAATGGGGGATCTAATGACCAAAGACTCCTCACATATCTCAGTATCAACTTTCCATATTATGCATACTTAAAAAAAACAAAAAAAAAACAAGCAAACAAAAAAAAACTTTATTCAATCAGGTAATCTCACTGAGATACAGGATCTCATTTTTAAGAGAGACTGGGTTTTATCAAATATTTTAATTTTTTCCAATCAGTCGCTCCTGGTTGAAATTCTGTTCTGCTCCCTCTTCAGCATTTTATTTCCTCTCCATTGCTGAATTTAAAATACAACATCTGGATCATTTAAAAAATACACATCTCAGTTCTACAGATGAACAAACTCATGGAAGAGCAACCAGGATCCCATTTTGTGGAATTTCAGTCAAATTCTGACATTATCCACTGTATATATAAAATATATCATATTTTGATTCCCTGAAGCACTAAAGCCCAAAATAAAAATGGATGTTCAATGAATCTGCCAAATGAAATCAACCATTTACACGTAAAATTCCCTAAACATGACCCTTAGCCGTCGGGTTTTGGCATAGATCATATGTTCTGAGCGTTTTCCTTGTCAGTGCCAGGCAGTGTATAAGACTCAGTGTTCATGGCTGCGCTAAAGGATGTGAAAACAGTTTTTAGATGCATTTTCCCTTTAAAGTCCAGCCATGGGAAACCTTGCTGTGACAACAGATTCCCCGCTGAGCGAACCAAATCAGAGAACTCTGTTCCAACTATAGCATGTGTGTGTCTGTTAGCATGTGCCAGAGCATGTGTGTTTCGGTGTGTGTGTACCTCTCCCTGTTAGTGTGATTACAGTTCACACACACATTGACATGACTTTGGTCTGGATCATTTTTTGTACGCATTCCTGCTGTGATCTGTGTATCAACTGCAGGTTTGTAGGAGAACTCTGTATTGAGAATTGGTTTGGATCATCTGAAGCTACTGTTATTCTATCTTCATAACAGACAGTGGGTCTGTGTGTGTGTGTGTGTGTGTGTGTGTGTGCGTGTGTGTGTGTGTGTAGGCTTGACGGATTGCCTCTTTGGCAGAAAGATTTGTCACTCAGCAGGGGAGTGCACGGTTAAAACACACACACACACTGAACAAAGTTGGGTTCAGTTCTGGAGGTGATGAGAGAGAG
>NW_024630886.1:0-3798 GCF_008729295.1 Plectropomus leopardus
TCTCATGTCATGCTTAGAACAAAAGCACATAACTGAATATTCCAAAATGTTAAACAGTGCGTTAACTGAAAGGTAAAGTTGTCCTTAATCCACTTAATCCCAGAATATAATTAAAGTATAGGGGGGTTACATTGGCTGTAGTTCTAATGTTTCATGAGATATGAGGATACACGAGATTCATAGATTATACTGATGGTGGTGGGTATAAAGATGGATCGCACTTTGGTCTCACCTTGCTCTCGTAGGACTTGTGTCCCACTGTGAACTGGACAAACGGACTGGGATCGCTTGTCACTTTCTTACCAGACTGCAGGGAAGAAAGACAGGTTTTACAAACATGAAAGCAATGGCTAGCAAGCTATAGCAAGCAATGCTAGCATTTATAACACTCTGGGACTGTATTCTTTCATATTTTCTTTCCTTTATGAAAATACTAAAACTACTTTGATAGCTGTTTCTTTAAAGTTGCAAACGGATGTCTTGAAAAAAAGATGCAGTGATGAAATGAATGAGTTGCTTTGGTAAAGATTTACTACTCTAAGCTGTTAGAGCATCTTTTTGGGTAAAGTAATCCGATTAAACATGCTATAAATAAAAACCTTCTACATTTTAAATATTTTCTTTTACAATATGGCCTTTAATAGGAAATGAATCCATATTTTATTGAGCATTCACAATTACAAAGCTTATACAGTGTCATTTTTGAACATGTGACAATCACATCATTACCATGACACCAAGTGTGCACTCTACTGTCACATTTAGCACTTGATGGCAAAATGTGAAGATTTTTATGGAAGAAGGAGTTGAAAAGGTAAAAGTCTATATAACCCCAAACCAAGAAGTCTGGAAATCACATGAAAAGAAAAGATTAGATTAATGTACATTGGACAACAATGTTGTTAATTACAACACACATTGTTAGACACAGCACAAAGTTTTAGTAAAGAAACATGATTAGTGGAGTTTGTTAATAATTTCACAGCAACAGTCAGTAAGCTCAGATTCAGTGACTAAAATCAAACACTATTTTACAGGTCACCACTCGTGACTAGTGAGCCTCAATTCTGATCATGAATAATTTAATGATCTTGAATTATCCCTGATATTGTTCATAGTGCGACATAACCCCCCCCAACAATGTAGACAAGTTTTAACAGTTTAAAAGTTTTTAGCGACTAAATAAGAAAGGTTATCTATAATTTATAATGTGAAAAGTCTTCAAGTCATTAACTTATACACAATACACAATAAAAGCACCAACCAATTACAGGTATGTTTTTTTGCACACAAGTTTACATCTTAAAAAATATGTTGAATCAGTTACACCTTTGGGTGTAAAACTGCTTAAATTTAACATAACTTTATAAAAAGTATAAAGACATCTATGGCAATATTGTAAGAATTGAGTTTTGCAACAACAGAACAAAAAAGCAGCTATAGGAACCTATACTAAGCTACAGAATGAGAAATTCTGTATTCATGTAGCTATGAAAAGACTAAATTTCTGCTTACTTCAAACTACAGTGTACACTATATGGCCAAAGATGTATGGACACTTTGCGTACTTGTTTCTGGGGCTATTTTTACTGATTTGGTTTCCTGTTTAATATAATGATACCGTGTGCACAAAGCCAGCTCCAAAAAGAAATGTTTTTTTTCCAAGTTTGGTGTGGAAAAAAATTGACTGGTCTGCACAGAACCCTGATCTCAACCTCACCAAGAACCTTCAGGATGAACTCGAAGTCGACTGTGAGCTAAACCTCATCACCAAACACCTTGTTAACCGACCTCACTAATGCTCTTGTGGAAAGACTGAAACCAGATGACTGAAGGCTGCTGTGTGTTAACACGCAAGTTCTGGCATCACATGTGGGTGTAATATTTAGGTGTCAACATACTTTTGGCCATACAGAGCAAGTATGAGTTGAAGGTGAGAGTCTATAAGCCTGCGTGTACACAAGTCACTGTGGTCCTCTGTTTCCCTCCTCGGTGTTTGAGCGAAATGGGTGTGCTTCGTTACCTTGATGGCCTTACTGATCGAGGCCTTCTTCAGCCCCGCTTGGTTGAACTCTAACGGATTGCGCTTTGATTTTCCCCCAGGGACAAGGCAGGAGAGAACACACACAAACACACACACACCAGCAGGTTATTAGGGAGAAGAGGGGCATGCAGGGAGGAGGAGGAGGAGGAGGAGGAGGAGGAGAAAGACAGAACACACCAGGACCGCAGGCATCACCAAATGTTGAGACACAATGAGACAGACAGAGAGACATGGATGATCACATGGTTAATGTCATTCCCCAATTAAACCTGGACATGAGGTCAAAACTAGAGTCCAACCACTACTGGATTTAAGAGGCCCATATTCATTTAAGAGTTAGTAGAAATATTTTAAAAGCTATTTAATGCAACACGGATCACAAACTGTATTTGTTATTTAGTTAAACTTGTGTTTCTGCCAATTATCTCTCTTTAGAAGTTGTGTCATTAGTACATATTAAAGTAGACATTTTTCCAGTTGAACAAAAAAAGTTAAAGATGAGTAAATTTGAATTTTTTAAAATGTAATTCCTATAATAATGATAATAATAATATCTACATTAAAAAAAAACAACAAATTATTTTTTAAATAGTAGGTTAAATTTACAAAACTCCACAGGATATAGTTGCAATTTGTCACCTGCCATTAACCAATAGCTAAAACATATAAGTTGGACTCTAGTTAGAATACCACAGCATGAGATGAGTCATTATTAAAAATGGAGAGAGAGTAAATGAAGATCAGAAGGAAAGAAAAATTCTGTTCGAAAGAGACACAGCAATGGTTTTATGTTGTGGTGATAATTGGGTAAAATTCAAGACATTTATATTGGTATGAAATTAATTGATATCACCATGAAGGATTTCACAGAGTTTTGCAGATTGCAAAGAACCAAAGAACTGGAAAGAACAAAAATATCACCGGCTAATCTGCGAATCCTTTGACAGCAAAGGAATGACCGAAAGGTCAGGGTAAGCCAATCAGAGGCAGAGTAAGGCGAGCCATTCCTTTGTTATCCTAAAATTTGCAAATTTGCCTCCTGGTCCACTCTGTCAGATGAGTGACAGGATCAGAGGTGCAATAGAGTGGTGACGGGACAATGTATTTTTGTAGGCCAACCAGGAAGTTAGCATTGCACTGGTTCCCTCGTCAAAAAGCTTATGGGATTTTTGAATGGGATTTTCGGTTATTGCCAATAATAAGCTCTGTGGCGAACATAAGTTTATGAGACATGTTTTGTTCAGCATGATAATCTTTATAGATGAACACCACTTTTGTGTGTTTTGAAGCGTAAATTAAATCGCCAGAAGCAAAAAGCAATTGTTAGGCTATACATGAACTACACGTATTAAACGCCACCACTACAAACACTGTAAAACAGATAAATCAACAAGTTCAAGTGCGACTCTGTAAAGCTGTAAAGGCGGACAAGTGGATTTAATGAGCTTCTAGGTCCGCTGTGTTGAAGTCTTACGTCCCTGACAAACACTGTAGTCCAATTTAGCCACTTGTTAGCAACCGCCTTTTTTAAAATGAGTAAAACCTAAAAAGTTCAAAAATTGGGTTTAAGCGGACATATTTTATGTTGCAGAACAAAACGTGTCGATACCTTTAGCGTGTGTTAACCATATGTCTTATTTAAGGCATTTTACCGAAAACCCATTCAAAAAACCCATAGACTTTTAGACGAGGGAACCGGGAGTGCTAAGAGGCTAACTTCCACGTTTTAGGACTCATTACTTCACCATTCTATA
>NW_024630887.1:0-3529 GCF_008729295.1 Plectropomus leopardus
TCTCACATGTTGAGTCACCTGTATAATATGTCGTCAAAATGTCACACTCATCCCATCCATAATCCTGTCGTGCCGGCTGTGCCTTTCACATAGACACCATTTCGGCAATGTTACTACCTTTTACCAGCTCAAACGCAACACAAGTCTGGCCCCCTCATTCCGAAATTGTACCTTTTACTAGAACGGTAAGGTAACAGAATGGATTGATATTCTGGCCTTAAATAGGCAGCGTAAAAGGGGCTGCTGTCACATTATCCATCTCATAATCTTTAGAGATTATGCTCTTCTGATGGATTTATTTGCTTTTTCTGAGAATTAGTCTCCACCCAAAAATGCTGTCAAAACTTAAATCTATAATTGCAAATGCAACCTCCACAATCGTCAGTTGGAAAAAGGCAGAAACAACGTTTGAAGACAACAATAAAAACTCCAAGTAACTGAGATGCTTATTCACACAGGACTAATATTATCACACGACCTCTGTGTCTGGTGAAATGTGGTAGGTAATTTGCAGTAGAATGTTTACTTGACAAATTACAGATATGGCAGATTTACACAGGATTAAGATCACATACCACGTCCACAATTATTGAAAATTACCAGAGGTCCCCAGGTAACATTAGTTATATTAATAAAGGGCTTAAGATGTAACTGCAACATCCCCTGTTCAAATTCATAGACATCTGCTGTGACAACACCCTGTCTGCCTTCAATTTAAATTACAAATTTAGATCAAATGAAAACAATCTTTCTCATTTCCAAAGTCTCAGGCTGTTAATTGCCTCTTAGCAGCTCCACCTAATAACAGCATGCATTATTTAAATAATATCTATTATTTAAACCATGTCACCCAAAATGTTGCATATTCATAGGGCTTGTTGAGAGGCACATATTTAAATTGTATACATATCCATGCATATAGCGTCTCCCACTTTCACACACAACCAACAACACTGATTAGTGCATATGTGTACTAATGTGTCTTTGTGCAGTTGTCAGGTCTTAACACTAAATTCTCCTGACAGACAATAAATGCAGATGGCCTGGGGGGCGTCTCAAAGGTAAATTAGGATGGACCAAGCATCTCATTGCAGAACCTCCTATCTCACCCATAAGAGCCAACTGTACTAATTAAATTACTTATACCTCTTAAAGTAGAGCAATTATATGATTTAATTGGTTGGCGAGTGGTTGATTAGATATTTAACCAATGCTTGATTAAAAAAGTGTTAGAGCACTATGCAATGCTCATTGCCATTCACGCGGAGGGGGAGGGTAGGCATGAGAAGAAGTCTGATCTTTTTAAATAAACACAGGTCCATGTATGTATGTAGGATCACAAGAAAATGGCGGCGGGGGGGGGTTCCCTTCTCCATTTGTCATTGTGTCTCCCTCTGATGTTAAGTGTATAAATTGTCTGGGGTTTCTCTAATCTTTCATTTTACTGCCGTCAGCAGAGACAAATGAAGGAAAAAAGCTTGGCCACCACACAAAGACGAAACCCAAGGGACAAAGCCGAGAAACTTCAGACAAATTCCCTCTTGGTCGGGCGTGAGCATTTGCATATTCCTGAGATTTTACCACATAAATGTCTCTCTTCTGATTTTATAGAATGCAGAATTAATATTCCAAATGTACACATATGTGGAATCGACCAGTATTTTTATAAACCGACACTGAGTACAGAACAAGCTGTGGATATTATATGGAATTTTCTTCCATCTATACGCTCTTAACAGGCGTATAGATCACGCTATAGAGTGCCATATGCTTGCTATTGGGAGCAGCGTGGGTTGTTAATGTAAACATGACATACAGCAAAGAGAAATCCTTGGAGAGCCGGCCCGGGGGAGAAAAGCAGCATTGCAGCACAATGGTTACGCTGCACTGACAAGGCCTCCCGTTGCCAAGGAAACGATAGAGGTTATTGACATAATTTTCAGAGTTCCCAGGAACCCTACATCGGCATAATTTTTTTTTCTTTTATGCTAGAACAACTGGCAGGAAAAGCACCTGATGCTCTATCTATACCCTTTTAACATTATATAAAACTTACACAAGCAAATGTTAAGTGATTGGTGGTAGAGGTCTGCTTTTTTGCACTACACAGGTCTGCAGCCACTTTACAGACAGACACAATTACACTGTGCATGATCCCCTATGAGTACGCCACCTGACAGTAATGTATGTGTATATGTGCCCCATCTTTAACAGCAAAAACGCATGTCTCGGTCCGTCTGACCTTGTCAGCAATATAGTGCCTTGTTAATTGCCATGTTAATTAGCTTTATCATCAAAGACCACCTCAGTGTCTGCCAATCTGCTGACTGCTGGGTAAAAAGCAAAATGGAAAGGGAATGATTTCAGCGAGGGTGGAGCAGACAGGATTCATCTTCTGTTACTGATCTGCTGTCAATGATTTATCACTTTGTTTTTCTAAAAGCATATGAGCAGGAGATCATTGTGGTTCTATATCAAGACAGATAGCAAGAGAGTCTACTGGTTGTTTATCAAGTTCAGATGGGGGAAGGAATTTCCATGGTGGGTATGTTGAGAGTGCGTATGTTTGTTGAGATATTGACACAATACTTACCTCTGTATGGGGGAGGATGAGAACAGTGTTTGTTCGGGGTTTGTCCAGAGTGGAAAGTAATGAAGTACACTTACTCATATACAATACACCGCAGAGAGAAATTTACTTATTTACACATAAAATTACCTGTGGCCCTCATGTGTTTTTGAAGTAACTCCCCCATGTCTGTGTTTTGCATACATTGGCCCTTTTTACAAAGAGATCGTGCTATAGGGCAGCTATGAAATCCCTTCTATACACTTTGCATTTTTACAAAGAACCAAACTACAGTGGCATCATTTCACTTCAGTGTGAGATTGAAAACAGCAAGGTGGCATTGTGGAGGCAAAAAAAGGTGTAATGGACATGACATCTAACACAACAGCATCTGCCTCTGGTGTGACATTTAAGATATGCGTCATCAGCGCCCTCTTAACAATGACAATGTCTATAACAATCATCGGTCATCCCTGTTATATGGAGGCTGGTCTCTGCTCGGAGGGTAAGTAGCTCCTGGACCTCAGTGTTTTCCATATATACGGACATTTACAGCCACTGTTCTTTGAGTTATCCACCAGTGTCTTACTTAACTCTCACATGTTGAGTCACCTGTATAATATGTCGTCAAAATGTCACACTCATCCCATCCATAATCCTGTCGTGCCGGCTGTGCCTTTCACATAGACACCATTTCGGCAATGTTACTACCTTTTACCAGCTCAAACGCAACACAAGTCTGGCCCCCTCATTCCGAAATTGTACCTTTTACTAGAACGGTAAGGTAACAGAATGGATTGATATTCTGGCCTTAAATAGGCAGCGTAAAAGGGGCTGCTGTCACATTATCCATCTCATAATCTTTAGAGATTATGCTCTTCTGATGGATTTATTTGCTTTTTCTGAGAATTAGTCTCCACCCAAAAATGCTGTCAAAACTTAAATCTATAATTGCAAATG
>NW_024630888.1:0-3688 GCF_008729295.1 Plectropomus leopardus
AGCTGCCCTCAGTGTCGGCAGAGCTTCACCCCGAGGCCCGTCCTGCTGAAAAACACCATGTTAGCAGCTCTGGTGGAGCAGCTGAAGAGGACTGAAGCTGCTCCTGCTGATCTCTGCTACGCCGGAGCTGAAGATGTGGCCTGTGATTTCTGCAGCGGGAGGAAACTGAAAGCAGCGAAGTCCTGTCTGCAGTGTCTGGCCTCTTACTGCGAGCGGCAACTCCAGCCTCATTATCGATCAGACACATTCAAGAAACACCAGCTGGTGGAGCCCTCCAAGAAGCTGCGGGACAACATCTGCTCTCGTCACGACGAGGCGATGAAGATGTTCTGCCGCACAGATCATCAGTGTATCTGTTATCTCTGCTCCGTGGAGGAACATAAAGGCCACGACACAGTGTCAGCTGCAGCGGAGAGAGGCGAGAAACAGAGAGAGCTCGAGGGGAGTCGACTAAACGTCCAGCAGAGAATCCAGGACAGACAGAAAGACGTGAAGCTGCTGCAGCAGGAGGTGGAGGACATCAACGCCTCCGCTGATAAAGCAGAGGAGGACAGCGAGAGGATCTTCACCCAGCTGATCCGTCTCCTGGAGAAAAGACGCTCCGACGTGAAGCGGCAGCTCAGATCGCAACAGCAAAGCGAAGTGAGTCGAGTCAGAGAGCTGGAGGAGGAGCTGCAGCAGGAGATCAGCGAGCTGCAGAGGAGAGACGCTGAGCTGGAGCAGCTCTCACACACAGACCATCACACCCAGTTTCTGCTCAGCTACGCCTCACTGCCAGCACTCACACGCTCAGCCAGCGTCCACATCCGTCCTCGCCGCCGCCGCTTTGAGGACGTGACAGCGACCGTTTCAAAGATCAGAGACATGCTACAGGACTCTCTGAGGGACACGTGGACAGATGTCTCACTGACACCGACTGAAGTGACACAATCAGAGCCCAAAACCAGAGCGGAGTTCCTCAGATATTCACGTCAAATCACACTGGATCCAAACACAGCACACGAATATCTGTTATTATCTGACGAGAACAGAAAAGCAACACAAACAGGACTCCATTCTTATCCTGATCACCCAGACAGATTCAGTTACTGGCATCAGGTCCTGAGCAGACAGAGTCTGACTGGACGTTGTTACTGGGAGGTGGAGTGGAGCGGGGGGGTGGTTCATGTAGCCGTCACGTACAAGAATATCAGCAGAGGGGAGACACATGAATCTTCATTTGGACAAAATGACAAATCTTGGGTGTTATATTGTGTCAATACCAGATACGGCTTTTGGTACAACAAAGTCCAAACTCCCGTCTCAGGTCCTCGGTCCTCCAGAGTCGGAGTGTACCTGGATCACGGTGCAGGGATTCTGTCCTTCTACAGCGTCTCTAAAACCATGACTCTCCTCCACAGAGTCCAGACCACGTTCACCCAGCCGCTCCACGCTGGACTTTGGGTTTATTGTAACGGATCCACTGCTGAGTTGTGTGAAGCGAAATAGTCAGAGGTCACTGAAGGGTTAAACTTTGCGTTTGGTCTCCACGTTTGCTGCTCAGAGCTGATTGTTGTGGCTTTGCTTTGCTGCTCAAAGATTAGCTGTCAGTCAAACATTATGGGCGGGACTTTGACGTCTTTTCCTGTGTTGCTGTGTAAATGTTTGAGTTTGTTTTTGTGGCGCTCCTTCCTGTCTCATTTTCTGTGTTAAGGGACGTTTGGTTTTTTTTGTTTCTTGATGCCGTCATCGAGCGATTGTTGATGGGGAAATGTTGGTGTTCAGTCTTTAGCTGCTCGATGTGAAAAGTGTCAGAACGATGTGTCTGTTGTTATTTGATTAAAAAAAATCTAATTTATCAAATGACTTCATCCTTACACTGTAGTATCTCTACTGCAACTTCAACAAATCTGTACTTCTACTAAAGTATTACACTGTAGTATTTCTGCTTTTACTTCAGTCAGATCAGTACTTGTAAGTACTTGTGAAGATCAAGTGTGTGTGTGTGTGTGTGTGTGTGTGTGTGTGTGTGTAATATATGTGCAATATTTTGGTATAGAGTATTGTGTAATATCTGATGGGGCGTCTGAACTGACTTGTGCAGAGTGTGTGTGCAGTTATTGTGCGTATGGCATTTGTGCAATTTTGTAGTACTACTGGGGTGTATGAACTGGTGGGGATACTGTGTGTTAATTGTAGTCTGATTGTATATTTATGTGGCTGTGTGGCTAAACTGAACTAAAATAAAATAAAACAAAATAAAAATCAGCTATAAAATCACAGTTATCCCCAAATTATCCCAGCAGGTTACTCACTTTTTGACAGTTTTGGGTCAAACAGAAACAACATGGAAAACCGAGTTTAATCCCACCTGCTCTTGGTTGAGCTGACGATGGACATCGGGTGGCTCATCCCGTCTTTTACCACAATGATGTTGTCCTGAAAACACACAGATTTCAGATGAGACAGAAAGGAGGACACACGGGGTTAAATAATGTCAGATGGGAGTCGAACGGAAGTGCTGACCTTGAACTTGCGGAGGATGGAGGAGTGATTCATGATCCTCTCTGTGTCGGCTCCGTCACGAGGAACCACCACGATCCCAAAATCCCCCACGATCACCTCCATCTGAAAGCACAGGAACACGACCGTCAGGGGGCCACGCAGTCTGGTAACTGTGCCTTTAATGGTCCCAGTCACACCAGCATGTAGGACACATGTCGGACCCTGTCAGTCTCACGGACCGTCTGGGATTCGTTCGTTTAGAAAAAGTAAAACTCTGTGGCGAACTCTGACTCCACTGTTCATGAATCAGAAGCCATCATGACAGTAGTGACCTCTCGGGTGGTTTGGGGGATTTTGGGATGTTTTTTGGACTGAAGGACAAGTAATGGATTTTAGCACATTTTGAGGATTTCTTGATATTTTTAGGATTTTTGGATGTTTTTGAGATTTTGAGAGATTTATAGTATTTGAGGGTGTATCTAGGATTTTAGGACATTTCTGGGATTTTAGGACATTTCGTAGGTTTTAGGATGTGTCTCAGATTTTAGGATTTTTAGATTTTATGACTTTACAAGTATTTGATGAGGCATTTGGATGATTTTAAGATTTTTTTACTATACCAAGGTCACATGACTGCCGTGTTCGCTGTTAGAAACCGTCTTTTTTAAGACACAGAAAAGCTTCAGAGTTTACAGTGGAAAGATTTACTGGCATATTCTATGTCGTAGAACAAAAACAAGAAAGTCTCTGCAGCTTGTGTTAACCACAGAGCTTATTTCACACATCCAGCCAAACACACTTATAAAAACGTGGTTGGTTGGTATTTCACGTTTGAACAGTGAGTTTTAGCTTGTTTGGGATGACAGGAGTAAGACGCGTGGTGGGGCATTTCATTTTTAATATTTCAGTTGTGCCTTTGAGTTTAAAGTCATTTTCCGTCAGTTGAGTAATTATTCATTTTTCTGTCTCAAACCCTTGAATGCTTTTACTTGCTAACAGCTAACATTCATATTAGCATGATATTTCATCACGTTCTCATCCCAAGTCGTCACATATTGCCGCTTTGAAGGTAGACTTCCACGTCTACACATTACACTATAGGTAATAATCCGCAAAGCTAAGGTAAGCTAAACTAAACTAAACTAAGCTAAACTAAACTAAGCTAAGCTAAGCTAAGCTAAGCTAAACTAAACTAGACTTGACT
>NW_024630889.1:0-3031 GCF_008729295.1 Plectropomus leopardus
CGTCCCAAAGTCTTTGAAATGTTCTAAAATCCAAGAAATGTGGTAAGGTACTAGAAATGTAATAAAATCCTAAAAATGTTCTAAGATTCTACAAAGATCTTATAATCCTAGAAACATTCCAAGATCTCAGAAATGTCCTAAAATCCTAGAAATGCCCTAAAATCTTAGAAACATATATGGGGCTGCTGCGACTGGCCCATGGCTCCCTGTCATTTTGCAAATGTGGCCCCCAAGCAAAGCAAGTTGTGTATCCCTGGTGTATGGGAACAAGCTGCGAGAAGGATGGAGGGGGCGTCAGGGTGAGAGGGACGCCTGAGGACAAGAGAGGCGTAGATGGGGAGGAGATAAAACTCTCCTTCTCTCACAGTACTAACTGCAGGAATAAAAGAATGACTGAAGCTGAGTGTTGCTGAAGTGTCACCACAGTCAGCAGCTGGAATGCAGACGAGGCCAGCGCGGACACTTCTCCTTGACTTCCAGGCCACTTCAAAGCTCTGTCTCCATCGCCATCATCGTCTGCTCTTCCAGGATCTGCACGCTGGCAACCTTATCGCAGACACATGAGCTTTATATACGAGCTCAGCCGCACAGGGTGTCCATCACATGCTCTTTTCCTCTGTTTAGTGTGAGACTGTTTTCCATCAAGTGTTCAGATCTTATCCACTGTAGAGCTTTATAAAACCTACACAGTGTTATTTGTGTCTGACCACAATATCACTCAGGGTCACCGCAAAACACATTGACAATACTGACTGTTTTGTTTTGTTCTGGGATCTTATTCAGCCCAGCTGTAACCGCCACAGTGACTCAAGGACCTGCAGGATACAGGCGAGAGTTATTACTACTAAAGTGTCACTACAAGAGCTCACACTGTCGGTCACGACTGTCTCTGAATGTCAAATCACAAACAGCACAAACAGAGCTGTTTTTGTTCGCTCTGTATCAGGAATACTCTACTTGCTTTGCATGGGGGCTACTTCTGCAAAATGACAAAAGGTCAGAGGCCAGTCAGCAACCCCATACAAGTTTTTAGGATTTTAAGACATTTCTAGGATTTCAGAACGTTTCTAGGATTTTGGGACATTTTTAGAACTTTAGGGCATATTTAGGAGTTCAGGATATTTCTGGACATTTTTAGAACTTTAGGGCATATCTAAGAATTTAGGACATTTGTAGGATTTTAAGAAGTTTAATGGATTTTAGGACATTTCAAGGATTTTAGGACATTAGGGTCTTAGCTAGGACCTGTGTTGGTGGTGTGGGGGATCCCGCATTGGCGTTTTTTTTTTTCATAAACAAGCTTGATTCTATGTTGGTTTTTGCATTCTGGCACCTTATGTATACTAAAAGTACAAAAATAATTCCCAGTGTGAGTCACTTTATCTTTATTGTGAATTAGAAATGGTTGAGGGGCCAGCTGGTACTCTAACAGGGGCCAGATTGCTTGTATTATTGCTCCATACTGTATTTTCTACTGCATGTACCACAAGAATTTCTCTAACAATATCAGGCCACTGCTAGCTTCTTTGATTAAAACAAACCAGCATGCAATATCTGTTAACTGAGAGCAATATCGCAAAGACTGTCTGTGTTCAGACCCTGGAAATCCAACAAGCCATCTACATGGTGCTGCAGTTTAATAGCATTCTGTTGCTCTGAAAATAGATGTGAAGGTATTATTGAGTACTCACAAGTTACTATCTGATCTGTTATTGCCTCTCTTCTCTCAACTGGAAACGTATTTGTCTCCTTATCATTCTGCGTCCCCTCACATCCCCTGTGGACGACGGACAAAGAAAAATGTTTCCTGCCCCACTTGAGTTTGGCACACTCTGTCCTATAATGCAATTTGTTGTGCTACACAGAGGATACTTTAATTTTTATGGCCTCGTGCCTCTCAGAGAGCACTGGGCACAGCGCTCTGCTGTGAGAACATCGCCCTTGGCACATCACCACAGTGCCTGAAACAAAGCTGCCTGTGCCAAGGCAAATGGAGTGACCTCATCCTGTGTCATCTCACTGAAGGACAAGTGGGCTCTGGGAGGGCCCTCTGGGGGCCGGGGTGGGGGGGTACAGAGCCGTGTAGGAGAAGGCTGAATTAGACTGACTGAAAAGGATTTCGGGCTCCAAAGAGTAGCTGCCTGTTAGATAGTTGATGGTTTTATGCAGCATCTTGTTACGCTATTGTTTCCCTTTGGCCAACTCTTCCTGCTAATGTAACACTGTCCTTTAGGGATGTAACGATGCATCACGAGGCGGTTAAAAATTGATAAAAAGTATGTGCAATTCAAATCGGTGAAATGAAAAATAACCTGCCTAGCAGAGGGCATAACCTTAACATGCCTTTTGATTGCTAAACGTGCTACGTCAATACGTGTTCAACGTCCTAAGTCATGTCCGAGACCTCGCCAACGTAAACAAGACAAAGCAAAGGCCCCGCAACAGGCGATATTGAAATAGAAGATGCTCCCTCCAGTTTCAAATCAGAAATGTGTCAGCATCTGAGCTTCCTAAAGTCAGAAAGAACTAAAGGCGAGAAGATAACAGAAAAAACAGTCAGCAATTATTGCAAGAGGATGTCGAACTACACAAATAGTAAAACGAACATGATGCAGCATTAGGAGTTAAGGTCAGCCTCGCCTACGCACATTCCTCCGTAACTACGACAACACAGCCAAACCACACTGACAAGCTGTAACCCCGCTCGCCCAAACAATTACTAGAGCCAAAGACAGAGCCCAACATATCAGCCACGAGTGGGAAACGACCAGCTTAATTCTTCAGACTCACCATCTCTGCTTTCCCCTCGAGCAGCAGAAAATCTTTCCACAACAGCCACCTCTGTTTTTTTAAAATAATTTTCAGTAAAGTTTAGGTACTTTTAACTGATTTATTGCAAATTTTTGAGTTATTTCTCTTTCATTTCTCATTGCCTTAATCCACGTTTGCGAAAGAAATCAAGTCGCAGTTCAAAGGGTCAAACTGAAATGATGCAGAAGTTCAGAAATACTTCAATAAAGAGAAAGTAAGG
>NW_024630890.1:0-348 GCF_008729295.1 Plectropomus leopardus
AAAACGTTTCGCAGTATAATAAAAATATCGAATAATACTGGATTAATTTTGATAATGAATTCATTGTTATTTTACCATAAAAAGCACAATATTTGCTGATTACAGCTTCTAAAATATAGTGCTTATCTGAGTTTTATATTGTAAAATTTAGAGCTTTGGACTTTGCTCTGTTAATCAGATTTGGTCACTTTTAGCTCAGGGAAATTGAGATTGGCTTTTCACTATGTTCTATACTGAACTGAAAAAAATAAATAATCAGAACTAGAGGTTACAGTATTTTTATAATTGTTAAATTTTCTGATTTTCTCTCTTAATTGATTATTCCTTTGATTTTAAAACATGAAAAAA
>NW_024630890.1:353-1196 GCF_008729295.1 Plectropomus leopardus
TTTATCTTTTTATTTTCAGGCATGGACATATAGTTTTGTGACACCGACTGAAAACTGGTACATCACAAATCCGAAACAAGCTTGGCAAATCACACGAAAACTGTAACAGCTTAGCCATCTTGACAAGTATTATTTTCCCTAGCTATTATGGCTATGTGTTACTTGTGGGCTAACAGGTGGCTAATTGTCACATTATTTTAGGCGCAGCGACTGATGTCCTCATTTCTTTCTTACCCAGCTACTATTATTTTTCACTAAAGCTTTGATGCCCCAAAACTGGCATCCAGGACAGTGTTATAGAACTATACTGATAGCACAGAGCTGGCACTCTGGAAAAAAAACTAATTCCTTATGTGCTGCTGTTGGTTGAAAGCTGCATTTAAACTTTACTTCGTTCATGCTGAGGAGGCTGTCTGAATGTGATCCTAACTTTCTATCACAACAGATCAACAAGCCTACAGGCAAGACAGGACAAAATGTTATGAAAAAACATTCAAAACGTTTCGCAGTATAATAAAAATATCGAATAATACTGGATTAATTTTGATAATGAATTCATTGTTATTTTACCATAAAAAGCACAATATTTGCTGATTACAGCTTCTAAAATATAGTGCTTATCTGAGTTTTATATTGTAAAATTTAGAGCTTTGGACTTTGCTCTGTTAATCAGATTTGGTCACTTTTAGCTCAGGGAAATTGAGATTGGCTTTTCACTATGTTCTATACTGAACTGAAAAAAATAAATAATCAGAACTAGAGGTTACAGTATTTTTATAATTGTTAAATTTTCTGATTTTCTCTCTTAATTGATTATTCCTTTGATTTTAAAACATGAAAAAA
>NW_024630891.1:0-3072 GCF_008729295.1 Plectropomus leopardus
TATTTTCTTCGTTTCATTTTTTTCAAATTTTTGGGTAATTGTCTTTAACATTTTTTTTTTAGGACCTGCAAACACCCTGCCATTTGTCTAGCTCCAGTATCCAGCTGCCTGTGAGCGCTGACAGAGCTGTATGTTGAGGTGAGTTCACTCTGACTGATCAGGACACGACAGCAGAATCTGCTCATCTGTTTACTGCTTCAGTCAGTCAAAGCCACAGAGCCCAAAACAGCAGCAGGGTCCTGACCATGTTTCTGAGCACATGTTTCTGAGCACATGTTTCTGAGCACATGTTTCTGAGCACATGCACATGTCAGACCAGATCTAACATGAATGTCACACTTCTGTCTGCAGAGCTGCTGGACTCAAAACTAACACGAGTGCAGACGTTGTGTTTGAACAGTGATAAACTAACTCTCCCCTGCACGCGCACACACACGCACGCACACACACACACACACACACACACACACACACGCACACACACACACACACAGAGCTGAAACTGAATTTAATCAAATGCAAAATGATTCTGGGTTCATGCATGTGAGTGTTCGAGCCGCTCTTATTTCAATCGTGGGGGGCGGGGGTGTTTCCTGCCTCTGGGGGCGTCACACAGCCTCAGCGTCGAGGCCGGTGCAGGAGGGAGCACGTCTGAGCCTGGGCATGCCTTCAGCTGTCTACTCACTGCTGCTCTGCGGGCTGAGGTCCGGCTGCAGGGCGGCTATGTGTCTGTACCAGCGCAGAGCGTGGACATGCTGCGGGTCGGGGGGCCTGTGGAGGAGCTTAAAGGCTCTCTGGTCGGCCCGGGAGGGGCTGAACCCGGCCAGGTAGCTGCGCGAGGTGAGGTAGTCATTCAGGGCCGCTGCCAGCGCGGCCTCCTCATTTATCTGCAGCAAGAAGCCAAACTCAAAGGCTGCAGAAACAAGAGGGCAAATATTCGCAGAGGATTACCGACGAGCCTCAGAAACAACAGCAACAGCAGTTCACCACGAGGAGCCCCGACCGAGACCGAAATCCTGCCAGAAAAGTCAGACTGAAACTCTGCAGGTCATCACACACAAACCCTCGACGTCCCAAAAGAGCAGACAGACGCAAAGTTTCCCTTTGGCCTCACATTTCTCTCTTCAGAGCACATTTTCCCGTTTGTGTGCCTCAGGGTTAACCCTTTCACACTGGATCAACATCACATACACAGGTGTTTAAACCTTCAACCTGGCTCGCCTTCTTTCTTTCTTTCTTTCTTTTTTTAAAAAGGGCAATGAGCAACTTTGCGAGAAATGTTTTGTAAATTGCGAGAAATCAATACATTTGTAAAGTTATTTTTAAAAATACTTGGGAAAAACATCCAAAAACTACACTTAATAATCATGGATATATATTTGATTACTTTAGAGAATTACTGTTATTTGTAAGCACCTTTCAGGTCATTTTTATTTATTTCTTTTCTAATTTTTGGGTAATTTTCTTTTACTTTTTACAAAACTTTTTAGGACCTGCAAACACCGTCATTTGTCTGGCTCCAATGTGCAGCAACACTGCAGCCTGCGACAATATTCAGCTCATAGTGTGAGAAATTGCAAGAAATCACTAAAGTTGGAAAATTATTTTTAAAATGCTGGGGAAAAATGGAAAAAAAACCCAATCAAACAATATGTATGTAATGATCATAATTATATTTTTAATATATTTCTATATTTATTTACTATTTTATTTATTTATTTATCTATAATTTATTTATCTGCTTTTATCAGGTCATTTATTTATTTGCTAAAAACATTCCTGTTTTACACTGTCTACTCAACCCAGTCATGACTACAAATAATGGATTCTTTTGAACTTGATTTTAAATTATTTTAAATGTTGTTATGCTCTTACATCTTATCTCTTACTCTTTTATGGTAAATCTGTATCCTTTATTATGTTTTAGATTTTATTGCTCTGTAAAGCACTTTGAATTAACATGTATGAAAATTACCATAGAAATAAAGCTGCCTGGCCTATCTTTATTATTGTTATTATAATTATTATCATTGCTTTTTTACTTTAAAAAAAATGTTATTTCGGAGGGTCATGTCTTATCAGATTTCTCCTTGCCTTTTCCCACTTTTTTGGAAAAAAAATTTAAAAAATAAAATAAAATAAAAATTAAGCCAAGATTTCAACATGTAAAGGGAGAAGTGTTATTCATTATGTTGGATATTGCAACAAGTGTCTGGTGCTGAAGAAATGTTAGAGACGTGTGTAATATGACGAGGGCTGGGCGATATGGAAAAAAAGTCTAATCACGATAATCTGTTTCGTATCAGTCGAAAATCGATATCACGATATACATCAAATCACTATTTCTATCACGCTTAAAGGTTCCCTTTGACTCCTCAGTGAGATATGAAGATATCATAACCAGCGATGCACGATATTGATTATTTCAACCAATACCGATAAACCGATAATTTCCAGCTTCTCGTGGCCGATAAGATACCGATAAGCGTTAATTTCTTTTTGTTTGTTTTTTATTACCTGAGGGTATAAAAGGCTGAGATGTGGTGAGTACAGATGAATTTAGTTTGTGCATTTTCATTCAAAAAAACGACATTTCAGACAAGAAGTTGGAAAATCGCTTTTTTCCCCCCAAAGAAAGTCATTTTCAAGATCAAAATCAATGGTTTTATCGCCCAGCCCTAAATATGGCATGATTATATGAGATTTAAGAGCTCTGACTGGCTGTGTCGGTGGTGGATGTGCAGAACTGACTGCAGGGTTTCAGACAGGACACGAAACAGAGCGATGTGACACTACGGCAGAAACACGCTCCGAATATGATCTGAACGACAAACACATTCAAAATAACGAAAACCGTATGACCAAAAATAAGTAAACTATTCTATAAAAAGTTCCAAAATAGCAATCAACCAGTCTTGCTGCCCTCTTAAAATAACAATTCTCCATCACAGACGGAGAAACAGTGTTTTCCTGTCTGTCTCCGCAGCCTCAGAGTGAAACTACATGATGCAACCGGACAAAAATGAAAGCAAAAACAAACACATTAAGAATTTAACTTCTAAAATTTCACAT
>NW_024630892.1:0-3444 GCF_008729295.1 Plectropomus leopardus
TATGGCGTTTGTTTTCACGCTATTTTATGCTGTTTTGAGGTGTTTTCAGCTGTTTTTGGGATATGTCATATTTTGACATTTTTGCCATACTATAGCCTTGCCTTTCGGTCATTTTTTTGGACATTCATTATTATCATGTTTTTGTCCATACCTTTTGACATTCATTATTATTGTTTTTTCGGCCATTTTTGCAACATTCTATGCTATGGTCTGTTTTTTTAGTGCTATTTTAGTGTTTTGAGGTGTTTTCAGCTGTTTTTGGGATATGTCAAATTTTAACATTTTTGCCATACTATAGCCTTGCTTTTTTTGTCATTTTTTTGACATCCTTAATGATTGCGTTTTTTTCCGTTTTTGCAACATTCTATGTTATGGCGTTTGTTTTCAAGCAATTTTATGCTGTTTTGAGATGTTTTCAGCTGTTTTTGGGATATGTCATATTTTGACATTTTTGCCATACTATAGCCTTGCCTTTCGGTCAATTTTTGGACATTCATTAATATTATGTTTTTGGCTGTTTTTGCAACATTCTATGCTATGGTGTGTTTTTTTCGCGCGATTTATGCTGTTTTGAGGTGTTTTCAGCTGTTTTTGGGATATGTCATATTTTGACATTTTTGCCATACTATAGCCTTGCTTTTTTGGTCATTTTTTGGACATCCATAATGATTGCGTTTTTGTCCGTTTTTGCAACATTCTATGCTATGGCGTTTGTTTTCACGCAATTTTATGCTGTTTTGAGATGTTTTCAGCTGATTTTGGGATGTGTCATATTTTGACATTTTTGCCATACTATAGCCTTGCCTTTTGGTCAATTTTTGGACATTCATTAATATCCTGTTTTTGTCCGTTTTTGCAACATTCTATGCTATGGCCTGTTTTTTTAACGCTATTTTAGTGTGTTTTGAGGTGTTTTCAGCTGTTTTTGGGATATGTCAAATTTTAACATTTTTGCCATACCTTTTGACATTCATTATTATTGTTTTTTCGGCCATTTTTGCAACATTCTATGCTATGGAGTGTCTTTTCACTCTGTTTTATGCTATTTTGAGGTGTTTTCAGCTGTTTTTGGGACATTACATATTTTTACATTTTTTTGACATATACTAAGACGTTTTTCGTCAATTTTGCAATATGCTATATTGCAATGATGTTTAAAGAATATTTTTTCAACATTCTTTACTACTACTATTTTAATTTTTCTTCTGGGACTACCCCAGGGCCTCGTACCAGTAGGACATGCCCGGATCACCTGCAATGGGAGGCACTTGGGAGGCATCCTGATAAGATGCCCAAAGCACCTCAACTGGCCCCTTTTGACGCGAAGGAGAAGCAGCTCTATTCCGAGCTCCTCCCGGATGTCCGAACTCCTCGCCCTATCTCTAAGGCTGAGCCCAGCCCCCCCCCGCAGAGGAAACTCAATTCGGCCGCTTGTATCCGCAATCTCATTCTTTCGGTCACTACCCAGAGCTCATGGCCATAGGTGAGGGTAGGAACAGAGATGAACTGGTAAATCGAAAGTTTTGCCTTCCAGTTCAGCTCCTTCTTTACCACAACGGTCCGGTGGAGCACCCACATCACTGCAGATGCTGCACCATACCGCCTGTTCATCTTACGCTCCATTCTCCCCTCACTCGTGAACAAGACCCCAAGATACTTGAACTCCTTCACTTGGGGCAACAACTCTCCCCCCAACCAGAGGGGGCAATCCACCATATTTCGGCAGAGAACCATGGCCTTAGATTTGGAGGTGCTGACTCTCATCCTGACCGCTTCACACTCAGTCGCAAACTGCCCCAGTGCATGCTGAGGGTCATGGTGTGATGAAGCCAACAGAACCACATCATCTGCAAAAAGCAGAGATGTAATTCTAAGGGTCCCCAAACCGGACCCCTTTCTTCCCCCCCAGCAGTGCCTTGAGATCCTGTCCATGAAAATCACAAACAGGATCGGACAGTAGGGGCAACCCTGGTGGAGGCCAACACCCACTTGGAACATGTTTGACTTCACACCGAGTATGTGGACACAGCTCTCACTTTGGTTATACAGGGACTGGATGGCACGCAACAGTGACGCCAGTACCCCGTACCCCCGCAGTATCCCCAACAGGACTCCCCAAGGGACACGGTCATAAGCCTTGTCCAAATCTACAAACCACATGTAGACCGGATAGGCAAACTCCCAGGCCCCCTCCGGCAGCCTCGCAAGGGTAAAGAGCTGATCCATAGTTTCACGATTAGGACAAAATTCGCATTGTTCCTCCTAAATCCAAAGTTCGACAGTCAGTCGGAGCCTCCTTTCCAGCACCCTGGAGTAAACTTTCCCAGGAAGGCTGAGCAGTGTGATACCCCGATAATTGGAGCACACTCTCCAGTCCCCTTTTTAAAAATGGGAACCACCACCCCGGTCTGCCACTCCACAGGCACTGTACCCAACCTCCACATGACACTGAAAAGGTGTGTCAACCCAGACAACCAAAAATGTCCAGAGTCTTCAGAATCTCAGGGCAAATCTCATCCACACCTGGTGCCTTTCTGCCAAGAAGTTTTTTGACTACTTCAGTGACCTCTGCCAGAGCTATGGATGAGGAATCCCCTGAGTCTTCAGACTCTGCCTCCTCCTCAGAAAACGTGAAGGTGGGGCTCAGGAGTTCCTCAAAGTGTTCTTCCACCACTCAACGAAATCCCCAGTCCGGGTCAGCAGTTCTCCTCCTCTGCTGAACACAGCCTTAGACAAGCCTTGCTTTCCCTTCCGGAGAGATCTCATGGTTTGCCAGAACTTCCTTGAGGCCGACCGAAAGTCCTCCTCCATGGCTCCCCCCAAACTCTTCCCACATCCACCTCAGCTACAGCCCCACTGGTCAACCGGTACCTGTCTGCTGCTTCAGGTGACCCCTGGGCAAATAAAGCCCAAAAAGCCTCTTTCTTCAGCCTGACAGCCTCCTTCACCACTGGTGTCCACCAGCGGGTCCTCCGGTTGCCGTCACAACAGGCACCGATGACCTTCTGACCACAGCCTCTAGCAGCCACCTCCACAATAGAAGTTTTGAACATGGATCACTCAGATTCCATGTCCCCAACCTCGCACGAAAACTTCTCCTGGAGGTGTGAGTTGAAGACCTGGTGGACAGGAGCCTCCACCAGACATTCCCAGATCACCCTCACTACACGTTTGGGTTTATCCGGTCTGTCCAGCAGCCTCCCCCGCCACCTGATCCAACTCACCACCATGTGGTGATCAGTTGACAGCTCTGCTCCTCTCTTCACCCAAGTGTCCAAGACATACAGCCGCAGATCAGATGATACAACCACAAAGTCGATCATCGATCTTTGGCCAAGGGAGCTCTGGTATCAAGTGCACTCATGAACATCCCTATGCTCGAACATGGTGTTTGTTATGGACCATCCATCATTAGCACAGAAGTCTAATAACAAAACACCACTC
>NW_024630893.1:0-3039 GCF_008729295.1 Plectropomus leopardus
ACACACAGGGAAGCAGGTCTGTGGCTTGCGTGCCTCATCGCCTGGGTTAGGGAGTTCACAGTAGTGAGTGACCACAGACAGCAGTGATCATTAGGTCATCGTGGGCCAGAGAGCGGTTTGCGTGAGTGAAGGTGTGTGTTTGTTATTTAGAGAAGCTCCATTAACAAATATCATCTTGGCACACGTTCAAACTAAAACTTTCACATCAGGTCTTCTGTCCAGCTGCTGAGTCAAAGCAGGACGCACAGCTCGATAATGGCCTGCATGCTGTCCAACAGAGTGTAGGAGTAGTTTAAATGACAGCAGACTGAACTCTCTTTAGAACAGAAAATAAAAACAGTTCATGACAGATTAAGATTTCTTCCCCAGTGGAAATATCCATTTGAAGACACAGAAGTCCTGCAGGAATTCCATGGCTTGCTATCTGTTTTTTGCACAAACATTTGGCGTCTGGGAGCCACATTTCCTCGCCAGTGCTATAAAAATCTGAATGCATGATTGAATGAAGTGTAACACAGATTGTGGTTTGCTCAGCATCACCCCAGAGGTTTTTATTGTATCTTCCAGCTGGCAAGGCCAATTATTACTTAACCCATAAAGTAATAAAACATTATGACACTGTTAGGGACTGAAAACACTCTAAAACACTGTTATAATGAGCAGGTGTCATCACACTGCATGCTACAGTGTGTGCTGCACTCACCACAAATGCAATCCATGGGCTATGTGTAAATATATTACATGTTGTATACAGCATGGTTTAATTACACATGAATTCTGTCCACTTAAATTCAGTTTATAGGTGTTGATACGCTGGCAAACGTCCTCAAATTGCCACCTCAGTACATTGGAATTAAATAGGATTTTAATTTGTGGTGTTCAAAGCATTGAAAAACTACAATTAACATCTCTTTTCAGAATGGTTGTCCCCTTTACAGGCTTCCCCACCAAAAATACAAGCTTGACAAAATTAGGCATTGTACATTTCTGCAAACCACAGATGTGTATCAGTTGCACTTGTCATCATATGATGCAGTTCTGATTCTGACATGTACGTGACCTAACTTTTTCATCACACAGAGGGAATGGTGGATGGCATCACACCTGTGCGGGATGGCTGCTAAGGAGAGACAGCATACAGCAGCAGAGCACTGTTCGAGACCAACAAACACAGGTATTTTTTTAACAAGAGTTCCAGATATTTCGTGCCGATTTTGTAGTGACAGAAGCAGGATTTTTTTAACAGGAGTTTGGGTCATTTCCAGATGTTTTTTTCTAGCATCAAAAGCGAGTACTTTTCATTAAGATGTACAAGGTACAAGGTAGATTAAACGTCATGTTTAAACGTTTATGCCGGCTCATGTTTGTATCAACAAAAGCAGGTATTTTTTAACAAGAGTTTTAGACATGTCCTGTCATCTTTGCATTGGCAAAAGCATGTATTTTTGAATGAGAGTCTAGGACATTTTCAGCCGTGATTGTAGTAACAAGAGCAGGCATGCTTTTATTTTTTTTAATTTCTCTAACAAGTATGGGACATTTCCAGCAGTGTTTGTAATAACCAGAATGTTTATTATAAACAAAAACATGATGTTTTCCTAACACAAATCAAGTGGAAAAGAAAGTCATGGTACTGTTGTCGAAAAACAGTTATATTTTTTTTGTATATTCTGTGAAAAAACAAAATGTATCATAGTATTTTATGTCATAAAAATTTGATTTAAAAAAGTCATACAGTCAACAGTATGTCAAAAAGTGATTAAAAAAGTGATTGTATAGTATGTATGTTTTTTGTTTTTCACTCCTTTCAATGGGATAGCTATTTCAGTTTCGTTATGCATACTGTATATGTCTATTACTTGTGCTCCTTTTTCATTTGACTGTGAGTGGTAGAGTATGGGTTATGACTCAATAGATACATTTGAAAAGTTATTCCACCATCAAAAATCTGTTTATCACTGTTGAATTTTAAATATCTCTTTTGTGTTGTTCGTTCTGTGTATTATCTTTGTGATATGAGTTGAATAAGTAAAAAGTTAAAAAAAAAAAAAAAAAAGTTGCAGTATAATATATCGGAAAACTGTTAAATCATAGTTTAGTATTTTAAAAAACTATCATAGTATTGCATGTTGACAAAACGTAACAAAGTCATACTGTTGTATGTTGTAAAAAAAAAAAATAAATCATAGTATAATATAGCCAAAAAAAGTGATAAAAGGTCATAGTTCAGTCCATTGTATAGCATGTCAAAAAATTGGAAAAAGTCATATAGTAGTAAATTGAAATAAAAAACAAAAACAATTGAAAAAGTCCTTGCATAACATTGTGGGTAAAAAAAAAAAAAAAGTATAGCATGTCAAAGCATTTTTACAAAATCATGATATTGTATGACAAAAATATTTAAAAAAGTAATAGTACAGTACGTTGACACAAAACTGTCTCTCAGCTGGCCAGGGAACGCCTCGGGATCCCCCGGGAAGAGCTGGACAAAGTGATGATGTTATTTTGAGAGGTTTACAGCTGTTTTTGGGACATGTCATATTTTGACATTTTTTAATCTTGCTATAGCCTTGCCTTTTTGGTCATTTTTTCAACATGCTATACCATGGTGTTTTTGGCCGTTTTTGCAACATTCTGTACTATGGTGTATCTTAGCACGCCATTTAATTTTGTATTGAGGTGTTTTCAGCTGTTTTTGGGACATGTCATATTTTGACATTATTGCCTTACTATAGCCTTGCCTTTTGGGTCATTTTTTTCAGCATGCATTATTATGGTGTTTTTGACCAATTTTGCAACATTCTTTGCTATGGCGTGTTTTGGCACGCTAATTTATGCTGTTTTGAAGTGTTTTCAGCTGTTTTTGGGACGTCATTTTTTGACATTTTTGCCTTACTATAGCCTTGCCTTTTTGTTCATTTTTTTCAACATGCATTATTATGGTGTTTTTGGCCGATTTTGCAACATTCTTTGCTATGGCGTGTTTTGGCATGCTAATTTATGCTGTTTTGAAGTGTTTTCAGCTGTTTTTGGGACATG
>NW_024630894.1:0-4545 GCF_008729295.1 Plectropomus leopardus
TTTTGCAACTTTCTATGCTATGGCATGTCTTTGCACGCTATTTAATGCAGTATTAAGGTGTTTTCAGCAGTTTTTGGGAGATGCCATTTTTTGCCATTCTAAACTTTTGCCATACTATAGCCTTGCTCTTTGGGCCATTTTTTCGACATGCTAAATTTTGTTGTGTTTGAGCGTTTTTGCAACTTTCTATGCTATGGCATTTCTTTGCACGCTATTTAAAGCAGTTTTAAGGTTTTTTCAGCAGTTTTTGGGACGTGCCATTTTTGCAATTTTTGCCATACTATAGCCTTGCTCTTTTGGGCATTTTTTTTGACATGCTAAATTTTGTTGTTTTTAAGCGTTTTTGCAACTTTCTATGCTATGGCGTGTCTTTGCACGCTATTTAATGCAGTTTTAAGCTGTTTTCAGCAGTTTTTGGGACGTGCCATTTTTTGCAATTTTTGCCATACTATAGCCTTGCTGTTGGGTCATTTTATGGGTCGTTTTTTCAACGTGACATATTTTAGCTTTTTTTTGCCATTTTTGCATCTTTCTATGCTATGGCGTGTCTTTGCACATTATTTAAAGCGGTTTTCAAGTATTTTCAGCTCTTTTTGGGACATGTCAGGTTTTGACATTTTTGCCATACCAAAGTCTTTCTTTTTGGGTCATTTTTTCATTATAACATAATATGGCGTTTTTGGCGATCTCTGCAACATTCTATGGTATGGTGTGTATTAGTATGCTATTTTATGCAGGTTTCAGCTGTTTTTGGAGCATGTCAAATTTTTACATTTTTTGTCCTAACACTAGTATTGTATAGCATTAGGCCGTTTGTCGACATGCTGTATTATGGTGTTTTTTGGGTGTTTTTACATCATTCTAAGCTTTGGCGTGTTTAAACCTTTTTTCACATATACAAGGGCCTTTTTTATTTGTTTTTTGGTTTTTTTGCCTCGTCTTAAAATTAGAGTTTTACTACATATTTTGATTCTTTTGTCCCCAGGTGGACAGTACCTGTCTGTCCCAGAGCTGAAGTCAGGACAAAGGAGTGTCCGTGGTGCGCGATTGGCCGTCCAAATCGTCCCACCCTGGAGTCACAGTGACCTATGTTTCTCCTTCTCTCATTGGCTGTTGGGTCATCATGTGGGCGTCCTGCAGCTTTTTGCCAGGAAAAAGGGACGAGGCCAAAGGTACCAGGGACAGACATAAACAACACACCATTAAAAGGACAGTGAGTCTTCTTTTTTTCATGTAAAAAAACAAAAATAAATAAATGTGTGACATCCTCTTCCCTGATTGGCTGTTGCAGGTATGGCTCCGTCCTCTGGAGCAGGACAGGTGGACACGGCTGGAGACACACACAGGTTACCTTGACGATGCACTCTCTGGACAAGGTGAGACACACACACACACACACACAAATTAAATTTTTTATCTGAGTTTCTGTTTGGTTGGTGATGACTCGAGTGTGTGTGTGTGTGTGTGTGTGTGTGTGTGTGTGTGTGTGTGTGCACGCGCAGGTGCTGTTGAAAGCCGAGCGCAGGAGAGGACGGCGAGGACAGATCGCTGTCGATGATGTCACACTGAGACAGGGGGCGTGTCGATGACATCATGCAGTCTGGGGACACTGAGCCGTCGCCTCACAGACGACGTTTTTATTAAAGACTGGATTTAACTCTTAAAGGACCACGCTGCCTTTTTAAAAAGTGAATATGAAACTTTTCGGAATAATAAAGTGTTTTACATGAATCTTAAATTATCTTCATGTGAGAAGATGACAGACTTTAGAAGAGATTTTTGTTTTTCTTTTCTCTTTTGTTTCTTTGTTCCTTTGTTTTGGACGGACGCTCAGTGGACTGAAAACAAGAGACAAACTTAACTTTTCCCTAAAATCTGCTTCAAACTAACTGGTTTTAAGATGTGGAATAATTACTTTTAATGTTGTAAACTTTTATGAATTTCTGCCTTTAATTTTCTTTACCGGTTTGTAAATATCATATTTTTACATACATTTCATACATATAAGGTTCGTTTTTAAAACAGCGTTTTGTAAATATATTTCATAAATACTGATGTGCTAATTTGTGGTATTTTAAATAAAACCCTTGCCTCTATTTTATGTCTTTCATAGTAATTTATTTTTCAAATCCATATTCAAGTACTTATTGTGGCGGATCTTAGTCCCGCCCACACCGCGGACGACATGCTGCGGTACGACGTTTGGTGCGCTGGTTTATCTCATTTTATAAACTCTGGTTATCTTTGGTAAAGTTACTAAAGCTGTTACGTACATGTAGCAGAGCAAGAGAAGAAAGACTCAACTACAGTACAAGTACCTCAAATTAGTGCTTAAGCGCAGTACTTGAGTACATGTATTTAGGTACTTTAAAGTATTTCACAGAGGACACAAAAAAATGATGTTACTCACTGCAGCTGGAGACTTTTAACCCCCGCAGCATCACCTGCAGGCAGAGAGAGGAAGAGGAGGGTGAGTGTGACATCTGCTTTGGATCACGCACACACACACACACACACACACACACACACACACACACACAGAGCAGTAAAGTTAATGACAGGTTTCACATGTTGTGTGTCTGTAAAGTGAATTATCTGTCTGTGTGTGTGTGAGCGTGTGTGTGAGTGTGTGTGAGTGTGTGTGTGTGTGGTTACGGCCCTGCTTGTTAACCCTGTAATGACCACAGTAGCCTCTGCACTCTGTCTGAACAGCAGCAGTTTTAAAATCAAAAACAATGAACACAATAACAACATTAATGTGATTCTGACCAACAGCTTTTCATTTTATTTATAGATACACAATGTTTTTTACAATGTTGTTTCCTAAGAAAAAGAATTGTTTGAAACATTTTCTTTTTCCTATAAAACCTTTTTGATTTTCTGAAAAAAAAAAAAAAACGCCACCATTTATCACAGCCAGAAACAAAAAAAACCCAGAAATCTTTGGATTTTTACATTTCCGATGGTCCTTGAAGACAGTTTCTATTTGGAAATTCTTTGACTTGTCCAGGTTTTATTGTAACTGTAGAAACCCTGTCGCATCAAAATGAAACGAAATGTTTCTGAGTCCAAGATGTTCCGATGAAAATGTTAGAAAACAGAAATCTGTGAAAATTCTCACATTAAAGAAAAGGAAAATGATGCCAACAGATAATTTAATGATTAATTAATTATCAATTTACTTGAAGACGTCTCATCACAGCGCTGATACGAAGTGCGTGACAGAAAATATCTAAAAAACAAAAAACGGAAATTTAAAAAGAAACGCTGAGTGAAATTCAACTGTTTTCATTTTTTGTGAATTGATGATTCTTTCTCTGTGTTCACTCTGAGTCCCCAGTTCGTCCATCACAAGTCGGCAGTGAGACACTCGGAGGCAGCGGCGTCTCTGACGGCGTCTCTGACGGCGTCTCTTCTGCGTGAGTCCGCGCGTGTCCGGACAGCGTGGACTCGCTCGCTGCGGTTGGTCGATGGGGTGAAGGTCTTTGTGTCTCTCCCGTGGACCCGCCGGTGGGCGCAGTTTCACAGCTGGCGGACGAAGCGTTTCTCTCCTGCGTGGGTCCGCTGGTGTCCGGTCCGGAGCTGGCAGTGGGAAGCTTTGTCCCCTGCGGACGCGTTCACGGCCGTACGGTGTCTCTCCTGTGTGGACGCTCTGATGGTCCCCCGGGTGGCCTGTCCCACTGCGTGCAGCTGTGACGCGTCTGGACGTCTTTGAGGCTCCCGGTTTCTATGGTGACAGAGACACAGAGACAGGCGGGTCTGCATCCTCGGCACTATTTACCACACGGCTCACAAAAACACCAACGAGTGGAGGCAGATGATGAGAGAACTGACGTTATCTTAAAAAAATGGACACTTTTTTTCTTTAAAAAATTCCGTCATCAAAACTTTTTTTTGTTAACAGTTTTGCTGTATTTTTTCCTTTAATTATTTTTTAGAAGATTTTGCATTTTGGGCAAAATAAGGTTTTTTTTATTCATTTATTCTTTAAAATTTCAGTTTTTTCATTACAACTTATGGGAGATTTTTCTTTTTTTTTTTTTTTTTTTTTTACAATTTTCCAGTATTTCTTTCCTTTAATTTTTTAAAATTTTTTTTAAGATTTTGGCAAAAAAAAAAAGTTCTGGCAGTGTTTTTTTCCTCTAAAGTTTTTAGATTTTTTGATCTTTTAAAATTCTCTGCATTTCTTTTTTTTTTCTTTTACAATTCTCATATTTTTCCATTTGAAATATTTGTTTTTCTTTAGATTTTATTGGAAATGTTTTTTTTTAAATATCAGTTTTCTGGTGACTGGAGGCTGTCCTCACAGTGAAGTCTGGACAGTTTGACTCACCTGACGTCCACAGACGTCCTTCAGCGCGAAGACGCTGCCGACGTCCTCTTCTTCCCGCCATTCAGCTCTGACGTCACACATGTAAAAGATAAAAATAGATCAGAATATTATAATCATTTCATAAGGTCAAAAAATCATTTTCTGTTTTAAAATATACTTTTCTTCAACTTAATAAAAAAAGGCTTTTTCGAATTTGCTGAAAAACCTTTTTG
>NW_024630895.1:0-4466 GCF_008729295.1 Plectropomus leopardus
TTTCATGCATTTTATTCACTTACATTTAAGTATTGGAATTGTCAGCTTTAAAACGGCATGCTTAGCAGTCCTTGTGAGGGCTGCACAAAATTTTGCTATTACATTTTTCCTTCTTCCTAAGATCAGAGGGTCAGAGAGCGGTGCCCAGTTTGCTTAAGGCTTGGTAAGGTATGTTAGTTAGGCCTCTTATGTGTTTCCAATGTGCTTTCGCTGCTTTCTGCTCTGCTATTTTATTCTGCTGCACACTGTACTGCAACATTTGCAATAAACAACGCAATTATTTTGTAATTGAATGTTGCCCCTTGGGAAATTCTTGTGATGATGAGCTAGGAAAACAAACCTGAGTCGACCTGACACTGCATACATATTATATTTTTTTACGTCTATTTTCTCCTTCATCACTCAGCATTCACCCAAGTTTCATATACTCCTATATTATTCTCATTTTTATCAATATTATCAATAATAATTCTCAGTCTTTGCATCATTCTCTGCAAACACAAGCTTTCTCTCATTGACTGCTCTGGAGAAAGATTAAATCTTGTTTGCCCAAAACGATCAAATATAATGAATATGTAGTGTGTGTGTGTGTGTGTGTGTGTGTGTGTGTGTGCATATTCTCCATGTACCTATATACCACGCACCTCTCCCTCCCATCGACCAATGTCCTTCGTTCATGCAAAAGTAGGTTAGCTGACACGGCAGTTACCATGGCAACGAGCTCTTTGCTTCCTTGTTGAGGAGTAGTTAGGGAATGTGAGTGTGTTCTCACAGACAATGTGAGGGGGGGGGGGGGTAACAGGGGTGCTAACAAGGTCAGAGAGTCTGTGGTAGGTCCATTTGTACAACATGTGTGTGTTCTTCCAGACAAAAAAAAGTACTACTAAGTTCAGGAGCGAGATATTTCAGCTTTGGTTACACCAAAAAATTTGCTTAACATGACATTATTTATGTTGTTTTGTCAGTACAGGTAATATGATGCATGACCTTTGGTTTTTTATAGGTGCTGTTTGTGTTTGTTCAGTGAGAATGTAACACTGAAGCAGAGTAAGTCCTATGTCCAGTAAGTTATGTACTGTGTTTGTATTCTCATCATAATCTTTAAGTTTTATTAGAATGTATTGAAACTTTTCTGCTAAAGGATACAAATCCTCCACACCAGACTTTCCAACCACACCTAACAATCTATACAACAAAAGATTACCACAATATATATGTTTAAGATAATAATAATTACACAAGTTATCACAACTAAACTTTAAAATTACAAAAATATTGTTTTTAAACAGAATTTAGCCAATCATATTTGTCAAGTGTAAAGAGCTGTAAAGAAGGTTGGGGTTTTTTTTCTCTCTTTGCAGAGAAACACCTTAGTGGGAATAATTTTAAGTTGTCCCATCTTACATCGTTAACTATTTCAGATAACAGGCTCAACTGTTATATAATATTTTCTGTGAACAAGCTTGTGGATGTCAATCATGTCATTTTTCATTTTATGCTCTATGGTTTAAATTAACACTTTTCCGGGAAAGATAATTTGGTAAATATAAAATATTGCCAGCGAAATATAAGCTATTGCATTTTTTTCTATAAAGCATTCATTTCATCCTTATAAATTCCGAAACAGTTAGCGTATATTTTCGATTTCTTCTCTCAGAGTTCGAGCCTCCTTGGGGCACATGAAAAAACTGTGAGGAAGTTTGCTTTTAATGATTTTGCTGCAAATTGAAGTTACCCAACTTCATTATACCAAGCACCAAATTAGGCCTCCACTGACTGCTATCTTCTCTGAGCTACGCTACTTTGATGTGGTTGCTGGGGGGGGGGGGGGGGGGTTAAAACAGGGTATCCAGTCTGTGACAGCTGCTACTGAATCTTTCAAACTCTGATCTTCAGCAAGAATGCAAGTTGACCTTAAGACTTTGTAGAGACCTAAAATACAGCCTGTTGATGATTTAATGTCTTCATGGACCAAGTACTCCTAACTTCAAACCTCCTTTTTTTAGCATAAAAGAAGAACCATAAATAAATGAGTAAAAAAAAAAGAAGGCAGTACATGACATAAAAAAAGGAGGAATGTACATGTGGACAAGTGTGGTGCATGAGAATCAAAACAACATTTAAATAATCTTCAAATTACCATTTTTTTGTTGCATTTTTCTACCAAAAATGCTGTTTTTCATACTTTTTTCTTTTGTTTTTGTTATCAGATGTATTACACTGTAATTGAGCAAAAGGTTAAACTCGGCACTTTTGTTTTTGCTCCCTCTTTTTACAGGTATAAAGTAAAGAAAAAATACTTTTTTATGCACTCAAAAGATACATTTCTCTCAAATTCTGGTTGCAAATTTGTTAAAATCTGTGTCAGTGAGCACTTCTCCTTTTCCAAGAAAATCTATCCACCTGACAGGTGTGGCATAAAGAAAGACTACATTTAAGTCCCCCTCCCTCTCAGTTTCTATTAATTTGGCAGTTATTTGGCATTTGACCAAACTCAAAACCACACAAGTCAGTTACAATGACAAACTGCTGTCAGGTTAAGACCCTATTGAGGAAGACAAGCATGCATATGAGCTTTCCTGAGGTGTTTTTGTCGATTTGTACAGACATTCTTTGGTTTTGCAAACCAATTGTTGCATCATCTGTTCGAGTGGCACTCAGGCAATCTTGCACGAGAAGAGACGCTGGATGTGGAGGTCCTGAGCCTGTGTGGCTACAAGTGGTCTATGGTTGTGAGGTTGGTTGGATGTACTGCCAAATTCACAGAAACAACATTAGAGACAGCTTAGCGAAATGAACATTCAGTTCACAGGCAGCAGCTCTGGTGGAGATTCCTGCAGTTAGCATGCCAATAAGTGGGTTTCCATTACAGATTTGTGCAAAATTTAAGCAACATTTTCTAAATGTCGATAAAACACAATTGCAAGATGACTGCATTTCAATTGAGTAATGTTTTGCAACTTCTATTGCAATGTTATGCACTTCCACACTCATGATAACATTCTAAGATGCATGTCAACAGATGTTCAAAACATTAGCAAGTTTGTTTATATTGCAGCCACCGCACTAGCCGCCATTATTTCCAATCGGTGGTGGCATAGGCATGTTATGCAAGCGATGATAGGGAAGCCAAGCCCCTTTTACGCAGGAGTGGCCACGTGTGAGGGATTTCTGGAAGGTGATAGTCCACAATTTCACAGAGGAATTGTGGATTCAAAATTGCTGAATGATCCATTCAACTTTTGAAGAGTTACGCCATGCAATAACACCTCTTGTAGCATCTGCTGCATCACGCCTGAAGGAGCCAGTTCCTACCGACAAGCACATAACCATAGCATCATGTGAGCTATAAAGTGAAAAAAAAGTGTCTCCACTGCAATTTTGCTAGACATGTTTTTTTTGGAATTGCCCGACATACCACCTCATGCTGCAAGCAAAAAAAAAAAAAAAATTAAAACATTTTTTGTGATTAATGCAAGTTTTTTTTTCTGAAATTGACCTGTTGCCAAAAGTGTTGCCTTTAATCTCTTTTTTAGTATATATCATTTGTTTCTTTGCTGCATTTTACTATTTAATGCTACAAGAACATTTCCCCAAATGGATCATGCAATATGTAAAACATATGTAATACTTTACCAGTTTGTTATTTTGCCTTATCAAATAATTCCTCATCTCATCACATCTGATCTTGTCTAAACTTTTTTTGTCATATTATGCTTCATGTATCTCAGCTTATGTCATTGTATTGCCTCATATATTGTATATGTCCCATTATCTCAACATATCCTACCTTGTTATACCCCATTTCACCTTATGCAGAGTCAGTTGCATGTGTTTTTCTGTAACACTATCCATCATAGTAAATACAGGTTTTGCTTAATATGTGTTTTTGTCCGGTCTGTGACAGAGCAGCCATCATTCTCTCAGCAGAACTCATCAGTCTTCTTGTTATCCTCTCTTCATCCTTTCCTTATCCTCTCTTCTCATCTAATCTCGTCTCCTCTCATCCTCCTTTTCAGTCAGGAAGCCCTTGGATCGACATCAATGAGCCTCTCAAAGAAGGACGGGGACAGGAAGAAGAAAGACAAGAGAGCAGAGGATGGAGACAGAGAGATGGAAACAGACGGAGAGAGGGACAGAGAAAGTGGCAGAAACAAGAGCGGGTTTTCAAAGACGGAGAAAGTCGATGCACATACAGAGAAAAAGAAAAATAGGGACAGAATCGAAAGACGGAGACAGTGAGGGAGAGTGAGTAATTACAGGACTCCCAGTGTTTTCAAAGCCCCTCTTTTATCTCACCCTTCCTGTGGCTGAGAAAAGGAGAGGCGTCGGAACGGGGGAGGAGGAGGAGGAGAGGAAGACTAAAGTCCAAGCTTTAGTCCAACTCAGACAACAGGCACCAGTCATCCACATCACACGAACACAGACACACGCACTTAAACTAATTTATAGCTTCTGTTTCAAAG
>NW_024630896.1:0-2739 GCF_008729295.1 Plectropomus leopardus
AATTGATTTGATACTTTTTCAAGTGTTTCAACCTCTTTTCATCCACAGAGGCCTTAAATTTACAACAAAACAAACAAAAGAAAACAACAGGATTTTTCCTTTGGCTAAAGTTCCATAAATCTATCCATTTTAATTGTCCTGTAATGAAGTATTTCAATATATTTCATTTGATTAACACATAAACATTAATGTCATGCCATTAATGCCATTAACATAAATGTCCCTTAAAATTGGTTTAAAAAACATAAAAGCGTCCCTTATTTTTTTCCCTTAAAATATCTTAATTTTTCAGGTGACTATTTGGTTAATTGGTTTAGTGTTTCAACTTCTTATAAAGATGCCTTCAATAATCCATTAAAATTGATAAGTGATAGTGCCTAATATTTAATTTTTTAAAAAAATGTGTTAATTACGGCAGTTGAATTTTTGTTTCGTGCAATATGAAGCAGAATCTCTTGAATCTCCATTCAGTCTTTAATAATGATGTAATTAAATTATTTTTAATGGATTTTTTAAGAGGAGAACTATATTCATATTTCTACAAAATGTATTCAAGTTTTCTAATTTGAGGCTGATTTTTTTTTTATTTAAAAAAAATGTTTTGCATCTTAAATATAATGCAGAAGTCTGAAGTGTGATCTGTGTTGTTTTGTTTCCTCAGAGCCACTTCCTGTCCGCAGCGTCCACATATCAGACTATAAGGAGTCTCCGGAGACCGGCGTGGTGTTCGAGATCGAGCCTCCGGCCGGAAATGTTTTCAGCAGAGTCAACATCAGCTACACGGAGGGACCGGAGCGACGGTCCATGCTCTATAAAGGTACAAGATACTGTCAATGTGTTCATTATTATTATTATTATTAATTAGAATACAGTACTTTCACTTCTTCTCGGCTGTTTTACTTGTTTTTGCTATGTATTTATTTAAATGTCATTAAAATGCAGAATTTGAAATGTTTATCTTTGTGTGTGTGTGTGTGTGTGTGTGTGTGTGTGTGTGTGTAGATTTCTACAAAGGGAAGACGGTGTTCAAACACTGGTTACCCGGCATGTGTTACCGTAACATCACCTTCCAGCTGATCTCCGAGGCCACAGTGTACCAGACTGCACTGGTGACACACAGCGACATCACACACACACCTGTGCACCACAGGACAGGTGAGACTCTACACAACACACATACACACACACACACATAATGACCATAATTAATCTAAAATTATGTTACAGAATTATTATAATTTTTTTTCTTTGTTTTTTTAACTCTCTTTTTTCTTTTTTTTCAAAACTTTTTTTCTACTAATTATCAGGTAATTGTCTTGTACTTTTCACTTATTCTGGTTAATTTTTGGGTCATTTCTTCTGTCGTTGCTCACTGGCTTCTTCACTGTTTTTGCATGAAATTGAGCAAATTTGCTCAAAGGGTAAAACAACCAATCTTATGAGGATATATAAAATTAAAATCAAAAAAGAAGAAAGTCTGGATGAATAAACAAAGAATAAATAAAATTATCTGATATGATAGCAAAAACGGCTATAAAACACACACATAGAGCCACATATTCTTATAAAAGTTCACTATTTTTGCAGTGGAAAAAAACCCCAAAACATTTAATTTAACAAGTTTAAATCAGTCTTTGTGATATAGAGAATTTTTATTTTTAATTTTTTAATTATTTTTTTTATTTTGTCTTCTTCAGCGCAACAACACACAACATTCTGAGATCTAGTCGATATTTAAGGAAATTTCATAGAGAAATCCCTGAAAAAATCGCCTCTTAATTCCTGCTGTTTAATAATCAGCTTCAGTGTCGCTGGTGCTTAAAATACACATTAAGGTTCAACGCTCTTGATGCTGGTGTTTTGTAAAATGAGTTTTCTTTGAGTGTTTTTCCTGTTCAGCGCTTTGATTTATTGTTCATTAAATGCTGTCCTCTCATTAGAGGATTATTGTAGCACCAGCGGCAGATTAATGAGACAATAAATGCAGTGTGACTCAGACAGAGTCCTCTCCTGCTGCCTCGCTGTATTATTAATACGATATAAACAGCTGCATCATTCATTACTGTCATCACGTCTCTTCACACTAACGAGGGAAACATCTCACGCTTTAATAACCGAACATGACCGCAGTTTGTTTACTGCCAGAGCTGGATGTTATACTAGAATATTCACATTATAGTAAAGGTCAGTTTAGGTATGATTCAACCCTTAAAATATACAAAATCGACATTACAGGTTGGACTTTTGTGCAAATTAAGGTTTTCAGCCTGAATCGCTAAATGTTTAAATTAAGGAGATTATTTTAATGTAAAGTGGTAAATCCTTTAGTTTGCCTGATAATTGTTTTGGAATTAAGAAAATTCTCAAGGTAAAAACTATTAAAATTGGCCAAAATAACATGGAATAATCCATAAATTTACACCTTAAAATTAATTAATTTGATACTTTTTTAAGTGTGATTTTTAAGGGTTTCTTAACCCTTTGAAACCTGGATCTTCATCAGTTTTCTCATGCTGCATCTGAACTATGTCATCTGAGCAAATTGGTTTGATTAACAAAAAAAAAATAGATAAAAGACATGGGGGAAAAGGCAATGAGCAATTTGGCAAAATGAAAAAAAGAGAGTAATAGAGAGATTATTAGAAAATTATTATTTTTCAAAAACTAGGAAAAATGTCCAAAAACTATAGTTCTAATTATTGTAATTATATATTTTATTTTGAATTACAAATAGACTAT
>NW_024630897.1:0-4187 GCF_008729295.1 Plectropomus leopardus
TAGTTTGTGGGGGAACCGGAGCACCAGGAGAAAACCCCACTTTGAAATTCAATTGAACTTTGATGTTATTGATTGATTGGGGATCATTTAGAGTGTCCAAGTAGCCTAAAGTGCATATTTTTGGGCTGTTGGAGGAAACCTGAGTACCAGGAGAAAACCCACGCAGACACATGGAGAATCTGCAAACTCCACACAGACGAACAGGTGGTGTCGTCGCCGTGAGGCTGCAGTGCTGATCGCCGGGCCGCCGGGCCGCCGGGCCGCCCATAATCTAACAGTAGAAGGGGGAGGGAGGAAGGATGGACAGGGAGTGGTGGAGAGGAAGAGAACTTACTTTTGCCTAACCTGAGCTGAGCAACCAGCAGCCTCCTCCTCCTCCACCTCTCTGTCGCTGTCAGGCCTCTTTTTCTCCTCCTTCACCCTCTTTTTCGCCTCTTTCTCGCCTCTTTCTTTTCGTGCTTTTTGGTCTTCAGTTTCTGCAGTTCTACCTCTCCGTCGTCGCTCATCCTCCTGGGAAAGAACAAGCAGCGTCTCGTCTTTTTGTTATTTCCAGACAGAGGTCCTCCGTGTGTTTAATCTCTGCCGCCCACCGATCTTCTCTCTCCGCCTTGTATTTTACAAACTCGTGCTTCAGTTCACCTTTCTCGTCCTCGATCTGTCTGACCTTCGTCTCCCAGCTCTGGTGTTTCTCGGCCAGGTTTTTACACATTTATACCTATAATTTTCTATTACTTTTCCATGACTGAGGTACATTTTAAGACCATACAGATTAGAACTGAATAGTGGCTTCGGGGGGTTTCATGCCGCTCTGAGTGGCTGTATTTTGTACATAATTTACTGCCAATTTAAAAAAAAAATAAAAAATTTGCCTAATTTTTTGCTTGAAAATATTGGCGATATTTAAAGAAATCATTTGGGCTTTTAAAATTCAGCAAAAGATGAATTTTAGTGAATTGTTTTTCTATATTTGGAGATTTCTGAAGAAGACATTTTGGCTTTTTTTTTAGAATAGTTTGGCAATTTCTATTTGGAGAGATTTTTTTTAATCCTTTTTTTGGGCAATTTTTGAAGAAAAATATTTTGACAGTTTTTTTATTTCTTTAAAACAAACCTTCCAAACCTAATCACCAAAATGACCATTTGTCACAGTCAGAAATTATTGTTGGATTTTCACATATTTGACAGTTAGTGGACACATCATGTGTAATATAAAGGTCTGAAAACAGATTTCCATGATTTTTCCAAAACTTTTAGGGTAATCTCAGTTTTCCAAAACTTCCCAGGTGTGGAAATTGTTATTTGCAAATTCCATTACCTTTCCAGGGTTTTCATGGCTGTACGAACTCTGTATAGTATTAAACTACTTCCTGTTTCTGGTCGCGTCTACTCGAGTCGTGTCTGCTCTAATCGCCTCCTGCAGGGAGACACAGATCTGACTGTCAGCGCTCTGAATTTTAAGTCTTTGAGATAACCTGAAAAAATGTAGAAATTTAACCAAACTGGCAGATTTGAGTGTTGCAGAGACAGCTGACTGAGCTGAGGTGACCCCAGCTGCTGCACGCAGGCAGCACACAACAGACAGCGTGCACCAGTGACACACACACCTGCAGCCTCGTCTATACACACATACACACATATACTTACTGGCAGGACTAATTCAGTGTGTGTGTGTGTGTGTGTGTGTGTGTGTGTTTGTATTTGTGTGGTGCAGTGTGGTGCTGCAGTGCATCTCCAGCAGATTTCATTTGGTTTTGTTGCTGCAGACTGTCCTCTGCAGAAACTCGAGAGCATTTATCCTTTTTCGTCAGAAAAACACGCTGCAGCAGAGATACTCAGTTTGGTTTGTTTGAGGCGAACCTTTGACAGGAGGCCAGTCGCAGCAGGACTTTAGGAAGTTTCTCAGATTTTTGGATATTTCTTTGCATTTCAAGGATTTTAGGATGTTTCTAAGATTATAGGATGTTTCTAAGATTTTAAGACATTTCTAGGATTTAGGAAATTTTAGGATGTTTCATGGATTTTAGGAGCCTTGTGGGATTTTAGAACATTTCTCAGATTTCAGGATGTTTCTACAATTTTAGGGCATTTTTTGTGTTTTTGTGTTTTTGTGTTTGATGTTTCCATGATTTTAGAAAGATTCAAAGATTTTAGGATGTTTATAGGGTTCGTCTCTACCGCTGTCCGCTCCACCCTCATTTTCCACCGGTTTGTCCGCCTGTGTCTCCAGTTATGCTGAAAGAATAAACTGATATCTGATATTTGATTCCTTCCAACAACAAGCAGAACAACATGTAAATATGCAGAGATCACAACAAAGCACAGTATTATCTTCAGCATTATTTTTGTAAAATTCAAATTCACATAAGAAGATAAAAGGGGAAAAATAAATATATATACATATATATTTCCAAGCTATTTTTCTGAAATGTCATTTTTTTAATAAAAATGCACAAATTAAATTCATCTGTTCTCACCACATCTCAGCCTTTCATACCCTCAGGTAATGAAAAACAAACAAAGAGAAGTCATCGGTTTTTTATCGTCCACGAGAAGCTGGAAATTATCGGTATCGGTTGAAATAATCATTATCGTGCATCACTGGTTATGATATCTTCATATCTCACTTAGGAGTCAAAGGGAACCCTTAAGCTTGACAGAAATAGTGATGATGATGATGTATATCATGATATTTATCGATATCGACTGATATGAAAAAAATTATCGTGATAAGACTTTTTTCCATATCGCCCAGCCCTACCCTCAGCGTAAGTTAATAGTAAGTCCACTTTTTTGACATGATAAATTCTAAGTACAGTCATGTCTCTTTGAAAGGATTCAGGTGTCAGTCAGCAGCGTTAGATGAAAACTCGGTAATGCTGCACTCTCGGCTCTGCTGCAGCCGCTGCAGCCTGGCTCACTGCCCTCCGTGTCAGACGGCAGAAGAGATGCCTCAGGTCACGTGAGTGAAAATCGAGCCATTATGCAGCCGGCGTGGACCTAAAAAGCTGGAGTCAGTGTGGCTCTATGAATTCTGCCTGAAGTGCACTTATTGTGCAGACATTAACATGGCTGGAAACAGCTGAGACATGGAGGAGGATGATAGAGAGGCAGTGAACCAATGATGGGATGGAGCTGTGAGAGGACAAGGACGGTCAGTGTGGCTGCAGGGTGACTGTGGGGTTATGGGAGGTGTGTGTTTCTGGATTTTAATGGATTTTTGAATATGTAGCTGTGTGTAGGATTTGGGGGCATCTATTGGCAGAGATGGAATATTAATAATAATGTTTTCTTTAGTGTATAATCACCTGAAAGTGAGAACTGTTGTGTTTTCACTTCCTTTGAATGAGTCATTACATACAGAGCGAGTCGTCTACGATAGACAGAGACGGTTTCAGCCCGGTGCAGCGATACACCGTCACTGCCGTATTTGGCAGTTTTGTTTTGTTGTGTTTTGTTTTTCAAAAAAAGCACTTCTATTTATATTTTTCAAATGATTGCAATGAGTTGATGGATGGATGGATCCATGGATTTATGAACTATGAACTGTACAGTAGATGAAAAAACATCCAGTTCATCTAATCTTGATATTTATAATCACTGCTGGACAGGGGAAAAAAACACAAAGTAGGCTATACAATAGCGAAAATAAAAATAAGATCTAAAAAATAATAATAAAATTTAAATATATTTTCAAATTTAATTGAACCTGTTGAATTAGTCTTATTTGTCTTTGGCAAAAGTGCTGAGTGCAGCTGCAGAATATATGATAAAACATAAATCAACAAGACAATTTACACATGGACAGTATAGAGGAAACGAAAGACAGATAAACAATTAAAAATCAAAAATTAGGAGATTTTATATATACCCTATTAAAAAAAAATGTTAACACATTAATAAAGGAGATGGACAAGGCGTACGAGAGAATAAATAACTGTCAAACTATAAAAACTGAAATTATTAAACTATGAAACCAAACATGCCACAAAAAAGGCAGAGTTTTCCTACACCGCCCAGTTTGGATGAACTAATCCTGTAAGATGTGTGTGTGTGTGTGTGTGTGTGTGACTTTCCTTTCCATATGCTTCTGATGGCGGGGCCCCTCCCACACGCTAACACCAGTGACAGCATGAAACCTGCGTTGTCATAGCAACACCTCCTGCTATCACTGCTCCTCCCCTCCCGTT
>NW_024630898.1:0-2066 GCF_008729295.1 Plectropomus leopardus
GACAGGTCAGAGACAGAGACAGACAGGTTAGACAGGTCAGAGACAGACAGGTCAGAGACAGAGACAGACTTGACAGACAGGTTGTGGACCTGTAGCGGGTCTATCTGCGAGGGGTTCAGAGCTCTGCAGGTCAGGGATTCTTCGGAGGCGTTGGCGAAGACGTAGAGCAGAGAGTGATTTCGCCAGGTGGACAGGAAGTCCACCGTCAGCCGGGCGTTGACCGCACTGGGACCGTGGTTCCTCAGCTGAGCAGCAAAACATGATCAGTATCATCAGTACGTGTTCTGTGGGTGAAGGTTCAGGGTTCCTGTCTGAGGTTCATCAGAGTCTCCTTCAGTTCTGATGTTAGAGCTCACTGCTGAGAGGAAGAACCCTGAGAACCCTCCAGAACCTAAACCTTTAACCCAAACATCACGCTGCTGCCCAGGATCCCTCCACAGGGAACACACACTCGCTCTATGTGGTTCCACGCCGTGTTAGGGTTCCTGCAGGCCTGCAGGAGGCGGAGCAGGATGCAGCTTGGCTCTGGGAGGACCTCTGCTGGTCACATTAGCACATTTCACTCAGATAATATCAAATAAAAAACTGATCTGACTTTGTGAATTTTAGACTTTTCAGTTGGAAATGGACCAGAAATGATGGAAGAAATACAGATTTACATCAATAATTCATGAAGAATATTTGCTGAGAAGGATCCATCAGGACTCTTCAGTGCTGCAGTTTAAAGGGTTAATGAGCCGCAGCCCGCAGACTGAAGCACACTAAACACAGACGACCCAATACTGGGGCCTGGTTCTGGTTCTGGTCTATCACCATGAACCTGTCTCACCTCGTAGATGTGCTCCACCAGAGGACCCACGGCCTCTAAACTCCCAGGATGCACTGCAGGTGGCCAATCAGGGAGGGGCAGGACCACCTCTGAGGGGGAGGAGCCTCTGCAGACACAAAATGACATCATCGTTTACGATATTTTCAGTGTTTACTTTGTTAATGATGTTTACGGTGTTTACGTGAAACTTTGAGCGCAGAATTCATTTATTCATAGAAAACAAAAACTGACCAACGCTGAAACTGAGCAACATCAACAGGAAATGACATCATAGTTTTACCCTCTGATCTCCAGTGTCGCCTCGGCAACAACCCGAACCTCCACTGTGACCTCGTTACTGTTGGGATTCACTGAGTTCTTACTGAGAGACAGACAGGCGAGAGAGAGACAGGTTAGAGACAGACAGGTGAGAGACAGACAGACAGACAGAGAGAGAGAGACAGAGAGAGAGACAGACAGACAGAGACAGACAGAGACAGACAGAGAGAGACAGACAGACAGAGAGACAGACAGACAGGTGAGAGACAGAGACAGACAGACAGGTGAGAGACAGACAGACAGAGAGAGACAGACGGTTTGTACCTCCTGACTCTGAGGCTGAAGGTGATGTGATGCTCCACCTCCTCCAAACGGCTGACACTGAACAGAAGACGGGTCTGCAGCTACAGAGAGACAGACAGGTTAGAGACAGACAAATGGACAGCCAGACAGTGTGTGTGTTAGTGTGTATGTGTGTGTGTGTGTGTTGTGTTACAGTGTGTCCTTGTCTCATGGGGTTGCCGAGGTCACAGGTCACGATGACGCTCTGGTTCTGTTTCCTCTGAACACACACCAGCCGGTTCACACCCTGCAACACACAGAACTCATCATCCTCAGTGTGTGTGTGTGTGTGTGTGTGTGTGTGTGTGTGTGTGTGTGTGAGTGTCACCTGACTGCTCTGGAAGTGTGTGTGTTCAGGAATTCGGACCACTAGCTCGGTCTCATACGCTCCCTCGCCGTCGTTCTGTGCCGACACCGACAACAACACGGACTGATCCTCACCGACCCACACACTGTCTGACACACTGACACACACACACACACACACATACACAGACACACACACACACACACACACACCAACACAATCAGCATCATGAGGCCCTGATCTGAATCCTCTCTGAGCTGATATCAGTTTATATTCAGCTGAAATTTAACGTTCACACTGAGACACTTTTTGGTTTTCTGTCTGCAGCTC
>NW_024630899.1:0-3790 GCF_008729295.1 Plectropomus leopardus
AAACAGGTGAAAACTACAAACAGTAGCTTGCCGAGACGCGCAATACCATAGAATGTTGCAAAACACCATAAGATAGCATGACCGACAATGAAATACTATATTATAATGAAAACATTTTTTAAATGACATGTTCCAAAAACAGCTGAAAACTGCAGAAAATAGCGTTCCGAGAAACGCCAAACTTTAGAATGCTGTAAAAACGGCCAAAAACACCATGATATAGCATGTCAAAAAAACAACCGAAAAATGCCATACAACAGTTTGGTGAAAAATGTCAAAATATGACATTTCCCCAAAACAGCTGAAAACAGCATAAAATAGTGTGCCAAGACACATCACAGCATAGACTAGAGCAAAAACGGCCAAAAACTGTATAATATGGCATGTTGGAAAAAACTGAAAATGCCATACGGCGAAAATGTCCAAGAAACAGCTGAAAACCACATGAAACAACATTTTGAGACACGTTATAGTAAAGAATGTTGAAAAATGGCCCAAAACATCATTAATTAGCATGTCGAAAAAATGACGGAAAAGGTCATAGTATAGCTTGTTAAAAAAATTCAAAATATGACATGTCCCAAAGACAGTTGAAAACCATGGTATATCATGTCTAGACACATTATCGTATATAGAATAAAATGGTAAATTGCAAATGTTGCCTTGAGGCAACAATGTACCGTTATGGATTCCCATGACACCATGACATTTTTGTATTGTGTATCTAGGTATATGTATTGTTCAAAAGCATACCAGTCATCATGGTTTTCACTTTTCTCTTCAATTTAACTGCAATACAATGCAACTAACATCAAATACATTTGATGTTAGTTGCATCACGAAAGACACAGGTGACAGGACCTTCATGTCAACCTATGATGTTTTTGGTATCCTGTGTCAGCTGTTGACGCACCGGGATTCCATTAAATTGATGTCAACACATGCACATGGTGGGATGAAGCTGCACGGTCCTTATATTTATACAGCAAGGCGGACTGTCACAATGGTTGGGATTAGGCAGTCACAAAATGTTAGCGAACCATTAGCGAATGGTAGCGAACCCCTGCACTCCTTATGTTATGTGGTTACCAGCAGTATTAAAACCTGACACTGTCCTTCAGCGTTTCAAGTACAGGCAACCAGTTTTGTCCTGACGCGTTGTCAAGTGACGCCGCCCATGAGCGTTGCATGTGGGCGCACTTGCTGCCATCCGGCTGTCTGCCAGCTTATGATAACAGTGCCACCCATTCTGTCACTTGACGTTCTCATCTGAAAGTAGGGCTTTGGCGTCACACTCGTACCCTGAAAGCACTGACAGAGTGGCGCTATTTCATGAGTTCAGAATGAGAGTGATTGACACACATGAAACTGAAAACCAGCATTCAAATGAAGCACCAGTGATCCAACACTCAAACTCTTTTTTAGCCATTTTTTCGATATGTCAAATTTTGAAATTTTTCGACATGCTAAACTTTTGGTATTCAGCCATGTTTTCGACATGATATATTATGACTTTTTGGGCCATTTTTCACCATTCTATACTATGACATGTCTCTACAAGCTATAATATGTCATTTTCAGCCTTTTTTTGACATGTCAAAATTTGATGTTTTTTGACATACTATACTGTGTCATTTTCAGTCATTTTGCGACTTGCTATTTAATGACGTTTTTGGTCTATAGGATATGCTATAGGGCTGGGTAAAAAAATTGATTCATCAATGCATTGCAATATGTTTTTGCCTATTCAATATCAATTCATAAAACCCTATATCGATTATTTCATTTGCAATGACACCTCACTCCCGTGGAAGCAGTGTGAGTGCCAACGGAGTGTGATTGATGTTTTTTTTTTTTTTTTTTTTACATTTTTTATGACATTTTTCAGCATAGTATACTTCGACATTTTATGACATTGTCATGTCATAAGTTTTTGGGTTTTTTTATACTATTTTAAGGCATTGTGTACTTTGACCTTAGTCATTCTTCATGGTATCCTTTTTTATGCCATTTTCATGGCATACGCCAATATGACTTTTTTAATGAAATGGTGTAATATTTCTTTATATTATATTAATGAATAATATTTTGTTGGCATAATATACTACACCATTTTTATTAATTTTTTTATGACATATATACCATGAAATGTTTTATGGCATTCTGTATTACATGCCATACTTTGATTTTTTAAAATTATTTCTTTATGGCATGCCATACTCATTTTCAGGGGTTCTGACCCATTTAGGAAGCCAACATCTGATTGAGGGCTGCACAGGAAAAATTCACACATTTCACATCACATTAAAGGGGTGCAAAACAAGTTTTTTGAGGTACTCCTTTAGCACACGGGCTGCACTATGAGAAACTATCATTCAGAAATCATGGTGGTCAAGATTTGTTGATGAATGTCATTTGATGCATACCTTGATTTGTGTTGTAAAAGGTACTGACCTAAATAAAATTATTGCCACATATATGTCTGCAAATGGTACAAAAAGTTGCATCATATGGAAATATTTAGCTTCATGTCACATCTTGACACATCCATTCTGTCATTTATGTGGGAAAGCTCTTTTGCTAGTTTACACACAGTCACTTAACATTATGTATAGTATCATTTTACACAAATTATTTTAGAGAAGACCTACAGCCTTTCCCCATTACTACAGCAGGTAAGTGTCATAAGGACACTAAGTATGTAAATCGAAAATCACACATGACTTACAAACATATGTTCTTCGGGTTACCAAAGAAAAGTGAGGGAGAAGAGATAAAACAGCAGCAACACACATTCTCTGTGTAAACACTGAGAAGTGCACATGGCCAGGCAGTGCTGCACAGTGAATCTCTTGAATGGGTGGCACACCTGAACACTCATGAGACTTAAAGGGGCAGGTCTCTCAAAAGTGCAGCACACCTGCGCTAGCAAATCTCTTTTTAAATGTGTAGAACCTTTTTCCCCCACAGTGACTGCTTATGTGCACACAAAATATCCCCAGCCACATTATAAGTCATGTGACTTCTTCACATGCGTCAGGGTGGATATTCGTTTATTAATTTCAATGCTGAAATGTATCGTCAATTAATTGTTTAGTCTGCCAACAGCTGACAATAATGATACTAATTAATTAATTGGGCCACACATTATGCTGATGTCAACATAGGCTGTTTCTTTTTAAAGATTTTTTTAAATCTTCAAAAGAGATAAGAGATTTTCATTTCAAAACTTTTTGGGACTCCTTCCAATTATGAGAAACATAGACCAGCTTTTACACATTTTGTTTTAGGACGCAGGACAGATTAAGTGAAAATATCCTGTTACCTAATATTTCAATGACTGCATTTAGATGTAATCAGAGAGCAGAGATACTTGGGCAGTTTTTGGAGGACAGCTTTATAGAACTCCCTTCTGTTGCTGTTCTGACGAAAGATGATTGTATATTTATGACATTTAATGACAAAAGATAAAACTGTGAACTTAGAGAGAAAAAAAGAAAAAATAAAGTCTATCTGCTCTCCACAGATGTTTCAGCTGGAAGCTCTGCCTCTGTTTCTCGGCCAAATGCATCCTTGAGCATTCCTGACGGGATTACTGGGCCAGGTACCATCCACTGGTCAGGAGAGATAAAGAGAGAATGAGTTGGAGTGAGCGTGCAGCACAGCCTGCTTGTTTTCACGTCTCGCGCTGCGTGCTTGAGCAGATTTGCCTTGATAAAAGATAAAGGCTCTTTGATAGGCTGCAGGTGCGCTGCTTTAATGAGCATTACCACCCCAACCAACCCCCCCC
>NW_024630900.1:0-4598 GCF_008729295.1 Plectropomus leopardus
ACATTTTGACAAATAAAGGCCTGTCTCAATTAGTAGCCAGTCTGCTTACCATGCAGTACTTTTTTATAGAAGTTCTTTGGATGTATAAAACTGGGTTGTTGGCTACCTGCTGGAGATAACCTCAGTTAGCTCACACATACAATATGTATATTCAGCCTGTTTAAACTTTTCTCAATATGGAAATACTACATACATGGTTAGCTTGGTAAGATCAATTCAACCATTCAGTTAATTTTACTGACACCATGAGCACCAAAGAAGACAGTATTATTGGCACTGTAAACAAGAGATGCAAAAAAGAGATTGGTAGATGTAGAAGACTATTTTTAAAAAAGCTAGGGAAAAATGTCCAGTGAACTATATTCATAATTACATATTTAAAATTGTTTTACAGAATTATTGTCATTTTAAAGTTTTTTTCAGGTAATTTCTTGCTTTATTATTATTATTATTATTATTGTTTTGTTGTTGTTGTTGTTGTTGTTGTTGTTGTTGTTTTACTTTACATTTTCAGGTAATTTTTCTTGTAATTTCACAGATTTCTTTCTAACCTCTAGGTCATATCTTCTTTTGTAGCTCACTGCCTTCTTCCCATGTTTCTGAACAAAAATAAAGCCAATTTGCCCAGGTCTCAAAAGTTTAATTAAATAATTTGACTGTTTTTCCATCTTTGTTAAGCAAGTTTTGTGTGAAAGGAATGAAAAGCCCGTCCCATATAAACGCCTGTCACAAATATAAGTCTGTTGAGTTGAGTGATTTAAACAAATAATAGCCCGTGCTACTGATTGAGGTTTTACAGTAAATCATTACAAAATTCCCTAAAACTGTACTCCCAAATTCAGTCAACTTAAAATGTGAAGGCAGCCCCGACACTAACTTTTTTTAAAAGTTTAAGACAATTTTTTTTACAGTGTGTCTTCAGTGTCTCGTCTTCTTCTGTCTCTCCCTCATTTTCTTGTCTGTCTGTCTGTCAGTCACGCCCGGCTGCCATTCTGTCATCAGTCCCTGTTGCTTTTTCTCTAAAAGCTCTTAGCTACCCTCAGGGCTCAACTTATAATATTACAGTACACCTCAAATCTCTCTCTGCCTTTCTTTGTCTCTCTCTCTCACACACACACACACACACACACACACACACACACACACACACACACTGATACACTAATGGAACAGAGACGCACAATGGCAGCACTAAGTGAGCAAAGAGCCACTGGACACAGAAAAAAGGAGCATCTTAAGGAGTCTTTTGGGTCTCCCTCTCTCGCCGTCACACACATAAATAGCAGCCGTGGTCGGATTAACGTTGTGGACCTCTGGCCCGATCAATAAGCTGTGTGCTGCATGTGTTCACATGGTAATGTGTTAAAATGACCTTGAATTAATGAGCGTTCCAGGGAGCAATTAGGAAACAAAGCTCGCTCGGAAAATGATTTTAGTTTTACAACAAGCTCAAAGCGCAGTCGGATCTGTCACACTTGGTTGTCTCTGTTGCTTATTGTGTTTTTTCCATTTAATATTAATGGATCGTAGGGAGACTGGTATCTGCCTGGCAAGCTAATAGGAATCCAAATAAAGCAGAGTGTATCACACTGGCCGAATATTAACGCAAATGACAACAGAGATGTACATATCTTTGTTTAAAAGCAGCAGCAATCAACCCAAACTCTGCACTGCAGCACACTGTGTATGCATGAGAGGCTGTGCATCTCTGTGTGTTTGTGTGTGTCTGAACCGCAGAGTAGTTAACTGTATCGCACCTTAACCATGGGAAATACCCGCTGCACGTTTCAATTATGCGCGTGTTTGTGTGCGTGCATGTGTATGTGCATGCATAAGCGTGGCGGGGCGTTCGGAACTGCTCTATTGATGAGAGAATGAAGTCATTTTTCAATGTGGGGTTAAGCGCTGCATTATTGCCGCCTCATTTGGCTCCTGTGGGCCACCATAGCCCTCCCGTCTGGTTTCCATGGCACAGGGAGAGAACAGAGAGGGGAATGTCCCTGCTTACCAGACTGCAAGTTCATCCATCAGCTCACATGTACACGCGCGCGCACACACACACACACACACACACACACACACACACACACACAGGAGCAGGCAATAAGGGCTTATCCCACTCACAGTCAACTTTCCCACAAAGTTGCAACAAATCAAGAGCAGCAGCGCTAAGTCTCTTAAAGCCAGCCAATATCACATTATACGCTGGTTGTGCTTGGGTATACAGAGCCGCGCAGAGTGGTGTGTTGCTGTAAAACCAATTCACCTAAAAGGATAGAGTTTCTGCTCCAGCTACAGTTCACACAGTCCACAGGGGATCAATTGTAAACTAAGGAAATCTTTAAGAGTCCATAATGCTACTGAAGGGAAACACTTTAATTTCTCAGTCGTCTTGTGTTTACGACTGAGTTTCCTGCCTTTGCACAAAGCAGGGTTCACCATACATTCTCTAAAATGACCAGCGAACCCTTTTATTAGTTCTTTTGCAATACTATATAATAACCTTTTTTAAAAATATATACTTAAAAAAAGGGAAATTAGAACAGGATTAGAACTGGTATTTAAATATCAGTAAGGGACTATTTGTTATTTATGAAAGAGAGGGGGTGGTGCAAAAAAGGAGAGGCATGTCATCTTTAAATGGCTATTTTGTATTTATTTTACTGGGACGTATTTTTTGTTTTTGGGTTTTTTTGCTTATTTTTTAAGAAAAAAATTGGGGTGATCTTTTTTTATTGCTGTTAAAAATGTTTGCTGATTTTTAAAGAGGCCGAAGTTTTCTTTAAAAATCAGCAAATTAATTACCACGGCCAGAAACTGTAAAAAGGGAAATTATCGTTGGATTCCATAACATTTCCAAAACTTTCGGCATATATTTAATTTTCCAAAACTTTTCCTGGCCTGGAAATTGCTATTTGCAAATTCCATGACTTTCATGACCGTACGCTGATATAAATATATATGTTTGGTGTGTGCGTGTGTGTATTTTGAGTGAGTGGCCTGAGATTTGTTTCCCTATTGAGCAAAATAAGCATGTACCAGTTCACAAACACTGTAGGGATTGTCTGCAGTAATGGGATGGGATGCCTCAATGTGCACATGCACCTTTGTGTGCGTGCGTGTGTGTGTGTGTGTGTGTGTGTGTGTGTTGGCTGTTTGAACAAGCACTGAACATGAGCCAACCATGCCAGCGAGCATTGTCAGCTCACATAATAACTACATTCCTCTGGTGATATCATACAGAGCTGATAGAGAGCAGCTTCACCATAAAGACAGAGAGAGAGAGAGAGAGAGGGAGAGCGAGATGGATGAACCGTCTTCATTCATTGATGTAAAATGTTGCCAATTTTCTAGTGACTTCAGTAAAAACATCCTGCAAGCTGAGTCCTTCTTTCACATCCCGTCTCCCTTTCTCTCTCTGGATCCCCCTGAGGTTGAGTCTCTCTCCTTCCCTCAGTTTACTGTAAACATCTCCATGTATCACTGTCATATCAGCACATTCATCTCCTATAGAGGGGCCGGCGTCCCCGCAGTGCACCATTCACCCTCATTCACACACTCACGCTGAGCGCAGAGTGCATTCACTCACACACACACACAGGCATCTGTGTGTGCATGTATGTGCACATGCCAACCACCCGCGCATAAACCTCTACAACCTATTTATTGTGCTTCAGCTTGTGTGACATTTTTTTCAGAATCCATTTATCATGCAGGCACAAAAGAATATGAGAAGACGCACAAACTACAACTCTGCATGTACACGCACACTCAAGCTGCTCGGCACAGTATATCACAGTGCACTGTGCTTCATCTCCAGAGGCACATTAAATACATCATTCCTCACATTGGATGACCTTCGATATTGAGTAGAAGGGATAAATCTCATGGTATTAATCTATGGAGTTATATTTATTAGAGCCTCCAAACTGCCATACATCTCAATGCAATAATTGCTTAATGCAATTATGGCACATGATCCAAAGATTACTTAACCTCGGAGGGTCCTTCATCTTGGCAGCACTAGATTCAGGACCTGTTCAGCTTTTAGAGTGATAAACAGGAATTATTGACTCTTTTTGTAGATTCTAAGGATGTATAGTGTGATTTATTCTTGTAAGTAAATTCAAATCAGGTCAGTTTTATTTATTTGGTCAAAAATGACAAATTCGTCTTAGAGCAATATACTGTATGACCATCTTTCCTTAAAAAATATCCACGAAAAAACTTAAAAATAAATAAATTAATTGAAAGAAAGTTTTTTTTGTTCTGATTAAGTATGCTTATTTATTATTTAGTAAAGTATTACGTTTTAAGTATTAAGTATTTTGTATAGAGTACAAATGTTTCAGGCAAACTTAAAAAGTGGCTGGTGTGGTACTCTGGAGGCCTTAAAGGGACAGTTCAACACCAAAATGAAAAATGCATATTTTTTCTATTTTCTGCAGTGCTGTTTATCAGTCTAGATTGTTTTGATGTGAGCTGCAGAGTGTTGGAGATATCTGCCGTAGAGATGTCTGTCTTCTCTCCAATATAATGGAACTAGATGGCACTGCTTGCGGGGCTCAGAGCGCCAAAAAAAAAAAAAAAAAAAAAAA
>NW_024630901.1:0-502 GCF_008729295.1 Plectropomus leopardus
GGCCACCTGGCACCCTGTTGGGGGCATAATTGTGCCTGTGGAATTTAAATTGGGCATCACCAGTTTATGGTTATGGGCCCAGTGTGGTATCTCTGGGTCCCTCAACAAAACAAATAGACTTGTTATTTTTTTCTGGTAAGTATGTTTTATTGGCTGTCAGAGTTTCTTCAGTTCACTGGCCATATTGAGACCCCACTGTTGTTGAGCATGATATATTTAGGCCAGGGGTGTCAAACTCATTTTAGTTCATGGGCTACATGCAGCTGAAATCTCAAGTGGGCCAGACCAGTAAAATGATTGCATAATAACCTATTAAACAGTGGTGGAATATAACTAGGTACATTTACTCAATTACTGTACTTAGGTGCAGTTTTTTCTACCTTACCATATCTCAGAGGCAAGAGTTTTATATATATATACATATATACTTATATATATGTAACTTTAATATATACTTTTTTTTTTTTTTTTACACCCCATAAACTCAAGAAGGCGTCTTGAC
>NW_024630901.1:555-1276 GCF_008729295.1 Plectropomus leopardus
AGACTTTTCTCTGGTTTTAGGATCTTTTTTTGGTTTTTAGGATTTTTCTAGGATTTTAGGATATTTCTTGCATTTTAGGATGTTTAATACAGGGGTGGGGTGGGATCTTCCACTGGCACTTTTTTATAAAGAAGCTCTATCTTGATGTATTTTTATGCAATTTGGCATCTTATGTATACTAAAAGATTTGTAAAAAAAAAAAATTTTTTTAAAAATCACTAATTCTATTTTGAATTAGTTGTGATTTGGGGGCCACCTGGCACCCTGTTGGGGGCATAATTGTGCCTGTGGAATTTAAATTGGGCATCACCAGTTTATGGTTATGGGCCCAGTGTGGTATCTCTGGGTCCCTCAACAAAACAAATAGACTTGTTATTTTTTTCTGGTAAGTATGTTTTATTGGCTGTCAGAGTTTCTTCAGTTCACTGGCCATATTGAGACCCCACTGTTGTTGAGCATGATATATTTAGGCCAGGGGTGTCAAACTCATTTTAGTTCATGGGCTACATGCAGCTGAAATCTCAAGTGGGCCAGACCAGTAAAATGATTGCATAATAACCTATTAAACAGTGGTGGAATATAACTAGGTACATTTACTCAATTACTGTACTTAGGTGCAGTTTTTTCTACCTTACCATATCTCAGAGGCAAGAGTTTTATATATATATACATATATACTTATATATATGTAACTTTAATATATACTTTTTTTTTTTTTTTT